>NC_090918.1:5448920-5552524 GCF_040956055.1 Brachionichthys hirsutus | reverse complement strand
CGCTTAGTTTTAAACAGCTGCACGAGCACAATGCCAATAACGGCCCCTGATGTTGCTTAGCAACTATAATAAATCACTATTAAGGATGGGGCCACACATTTAACCCCCGTGTGCTGAAAACAAGAACACGACGCCACTCAGTGTTTGCATTGAAAAAGAAACCACAGAAACAGAGCCCTGAGGGACTCCCCCCTCCGGTCCCTGGGAGTCAGACGCACTTCCTGTGACGGCCACTGAACCCAACGCCCCGTTATCCGGCACATCTCCGGATTGCAGTCAAAGCTACCCGGGTAATCTAGTTCTCATTTGAGTCGTTACTTAAAGCCCAATTAGTTTTACTTCATCCCGTACGACAGGAAACCGGCCGTCTTTTGTCTCAGACCTGCGTCTCAAGCACCCTGAAGATGTCCCCTTGGACTTGGACTCGAGGGGCAAAGACGTTAAAAGCGGTGTCTTATAGGGTAATTACGACGTTAATAATCTGAGGGAATGTGTTACTTATAAATGTGGATTAGTCAGGATTCTATCCGCTTTGTTTTCCACAACGCATCTATTGTCGGGGGGAGGAGCTTGTTGCGTGTTCAGTACCAGAACACACGCTGGAACGGGACGCCGTTTCCACATGCATATGAAATTCCCTGCACGTTTCCCCCCCCCCCCAGCTTCGTCCCAGAAGAGATCCATCCTCTGTGTTTTCCACACCTGCGTTGGAAGGAACCCGATCCTAATCAAACACAATGGGGTCGTGGATGAAGGGCAGAACCCTGCAGCAACCCGGCTCCGGGCCTCTAGGAGGTCATCGGGTCTCTGAAGCCCCCCCCCCCCCCCCCCCCCCCAAGCTGCACGACAACAAGGCAGACGCCACATCACATCGCCTTGAACCACGCAGCGGCGACTTAATAACAGCCTTTGAAGCTGGAGAACATCCAGTCATCGGCATAATGAGACAAAAATGCTGATAAAAGAATCGGCCCGTCAGACCAGACAGCCTGCAGCCCCCCCCCCCCCCCCAACCTTTGTGAGGAAGCCCAAAGGGCCAGAGGGAACGTGGCTGTTTACGCCTCCGCCCTGTGGGACACCCAATTTATCGTTTAAATGATGCTAAATGTCGTCCACGCAGTTCATTCAGAACATTACCGTCCCGGGTTACTGCTGCTTTACGCCTGTTTGCTAAATCAGGCGGCGTAAGAAGAGAAACGGAACCTTTTCAAAGACGTGTTTAGACCGTAAACAGACGCAGTGATCCAAACCCAAACACAATCCGGCTGTGACCCGTTGCAATGGAACCCAAAGGATGAGTCGCCACGGCAGCGCTTTAAGTGTTGTGAGTGTCACGCCTCCTCAGTTCGGTGAGGCTGTAAATGCCCCCCCCCCCCCCCCAATGCTCGGTGAGATTGTGGTATCTGGCGGGCGTCCATGTTGTGAGCGGGATTAAAGATGATGACTAAACCGTTAAAGTTAAAAGGAAAACACACAGACAGAAGATCAGACGAGCTAAGTGCAGGGATGACGAGTCGTCTCAAAGCGAAGCGCCGCCGGGCTTTTAATCGCCTCGCGTCCGGACACCATCCTTCAAAAAGGCCCGAAAAAAAAGACTAGAAACGTTTCCTGCTAATACCTTAATGCTAAAAACAAATGTCTGCAAATATCTTCAAAATTAAATCCTAAAGTGCTTCTGGCAGGCCGATTGATTGGGGGGGGGGGCAGCTGGTATGACCGTGACTCTCGGCAAGGAGGGGCCTCCGACCATCCTGCAAACAGCAGACAGCAGGAGGCGGTGCGTATCAGAGCGCAGCATGCAGCCCTGGGGGGGTGGGGGGGGTGGAAGTGATGTAAGAGTGCATCCAGCTGATTTACACACACAGACAAGCGCTCGGCGTGTAAATAAAGGCACACGCGACCCCGGCGGCCTCACGACACGCAAATGACCCGACGTCACCCGCGGCGAGCGAAGGAACACGCGAAAAGGAGGGGCAGAACGCTAACGCAGGCATGCTAACGCCAACGCTAACGCGTCGGTGATCAGGCGTCTGCTGGTAAAGTTCAGCAGCAGGACACGCGGCTGAAAAACAACCTCGCGGTGGCGCTAGAGGAGGGAATTAATGTTTACCTGCGACCCAAAAAAGGTAGTTGTTGCTATAAATGATTCAAGGCGGCGTTGATTGTTTTCCACGACTCGTTTCTGCAGCCTTTAATGATCAGCGGAAACTATGCCTGATAGAACAATCGTTGCCCTTCTGGTATGGTCTGGTGGTCACTAAAAGCTGGGGGGGGGGGGGGGGGGTGACCGATTAAACCCTACTATGGGTCGAGCTGCACCTCGTATCGTCGTCGTTGTGTAACCGGGCCTGGTTCCCGTTCTCGGCCAGGCGAGGGCTTCCGTTCGACACGATCGGCACATCGATCCCGTTTACATACCAAAAAAAAAAAAAATCAATTCTTTCCAACTTTATGTGGCTCTCAAACCCGACAGGAAAACAAACGCCACCGCTTTAACAGCCGCCGTTTATCCGTCCATGAACTCGAAAGAAGAACCAGAAATAGAGTCGTAAAAATTCTCTCATTCATAAAATTCTGGATTTTCTTCTCATGTATGTAAATTATCCATCAGGGTGCATTCTGGGCCTGTAACGCCTAGTCGGAGGGGGCAGATGGCTAGGTGCGTGGGGGGGGGGGGGGGGTTCTCTTCAAGCCTTTGTGAGCACCATTTTGTGAAGCAGCGCTTTTGGAACACAATGTCGGCCCTTCATTCACTCGCAGGACTCGAGCAGCGAGCCGCATTCCTGGAAAGCGATGCCGTGCCAGTTCGGCGCCGGCGCACCGCCGGTCTCCGCCGGTCCTCGCGTGGCACCGCGAGCGCTCGCACTGGGCGAGCTTCTAGCAATCAGACCGCTTCCCGTTACGCTGCGTGCATCGCATCGCTAGTCCGTGACCGCGAGCCTGGGGGTAAAAAAAAAAAAAAAAGAGCCGTCTGATTGGAAGACGCGTAATCTGGCGAGGGCGAGGCAGGAAATGAATTCTGACTCTTGGGGGGGTCAAAGATGCAAGAGGTGAGTGGGTGGTCCAGAAACGCCGAAAGGACAGGTGTATTTATTTTCCATTTAAATGTCGAGCTAACCATTATTAGCGTCGGGAAATGTCACAGAAGGTCATCTGTGGAATCTGTTGAGAAAGATGAACGCCCTGACCCCCCCCCCCCCCCCCCCCCCCCCAATTTAACTCAGAGTAAAGACCGATTGTGGGTAAATGCTTAAAGAAGCATTGCAAAACGTCTGAAGATGAAGATTACTCATTGAACCATTAACAGCCGAGGAATGTGGTCAAACAGACACGTAGAAACTCCTCAAAGGCAGTCTGGATGGGGGGGGGGGGGGCTCCTCCTCAGACGGCCCCCTCCGATCAGGCCTTCCCGGGCTCAGGGTCTCTCCATCAACGCTGTGGTCGATAGGATAGGATGCCGGAGTTCAGGACAGGATCTGAACAGCGCGGCGTTTCGTCTTCCTTCACGCCACGGCGCCGGATCCCCCTCGGGGAAAGCGCGTGGCGTTCGGTGACGTGCGTCGATTATCCTGCTAATTCTGGGTAAATATCAATAAACGGGAAGCGGAGGAGGAGGAGCTTCCAGGAACAGCAGCTTAGCGGGCGACGTGACATCACAGGCGAGAGGGATGAACCCGCCGACACCCCGGAGACGTTGAAAAAAAAAAGTCACGAAAGAGACGCCGCGACCTCCGGGTCAGACTCTGCAGCCGCACCGACCCATTTAAGAGTCGGCCGATTCGACCCGTAGCTACGCTAGCTGCTAGCCGGGCTGCAGACAGCACCCCCAGGGTTACAACCCGCCCTCCCACCCGACCGCCTCAGCGCCCACCTGGGCCCCGCCCACAGCGGCGCCGGTCCTTTTTGATCCTCTGCGACGTGACAAAAGCGTCCTGGTCCCGTGTGTGAACCCGTTTCCCCGTCGTGAGTCCGGATGCGGCTGCTTCTGGGCGGCCCTGAAGATGAAAGGCTCCTCGTCTTCAGCATCGCTCTTCATCACTATACTTACGACATGACAACTTTAAAACAGTTTTATCTTCTTTCTTTTTTTTTTCCTTACAGAAAGACATGCTAAACCAGCCTGACCTCTGACCTAATCCACAAGGGCAGCTCAGGTTTGGTGACATGGATCCAACCCAGACTGTTACATCCGGGCTGGATCCTACACCTGTCGTAGGATCGATGCATTCCCTAAACCTGAACCTAACTCACCTGGGGGGGCAAAGGCGTCCCTAGATGACCCACAGCAGAATAAATCTATGCACACATTTATTGGGTCATAAACCCATAAACCTGCCGCAGACGGGAAACCACGTGTAATAATAATACGGGAAGCTAAAAGCTAAAAGCGAGCTAAAATAACTTACAGCTAATTTACGCTACTATTTAGCGAATGAACGAGCTCATTGTAAAAACTAGTAATTCCATAATTTGTTAAAAGTGTAATAACAACATAACAACGCTTTAAAACATTTTTAAACTATGTTTTTCTTTCTTAAACGACCAGTTTCAAACAAAGTTACCGGATAGCTTAATCCAGCTGTCCTGTATTTATGTCGAGTCAGCCTAAATAAAACCGCTGCATTTACCGGTAATTAAAAAAATAATAATACCGCGTTTATATTAATTACACGTTCTCCGTTGTTATTATAACGCGAGACATTTATTACCGGTACAAGCGCTAACAAACACCGGCGAAGCGGCTTCGGGACCAGCTAGCCTGTTAGCATCGTCGCAAACAGCGACATTGCGGCGGGGAGAACCGGGTGACGGTCCGAAAAACACCGAGGACGGAGCCCGCTAGCGACACGAACGGCGCCCGGGCTCACCTTTTTCATCCGCGGCGCCTCGGCGACGGTCCCGTCGCGGTTGATGAAGGCTTCCCCGCCGTTCTGCTGCGGGTCCGGTCGCTTCATAGCCGACGCTTGCGGCATCTTCGCGGGGTTCGGGGTGAGCAAGCTCGGGCTGCCTTCCCCGGCTTTGGCGGAGGGTTCCGCTGTCGGGGAAGCGGCGGCGGAGGAACCGGCCTCGGTCGGTGTCACCGGGGAACCAGCCGGTAAATGTTTGCCGGTGGGAACGTCTTTGAGTTCGACCTCTGCCATTTTCGCTGCCACAACCTGGACTGACATCGCTGCGGTTTCACCAAGTCCCTTCTCCCCCCCCCCCCCCCAACACAAATACCGAGTCAAGCGGATGTGGGAGGAGGAGCCACGGGCGCCATATGCATTATGGCATTTGTAGTTTTTCGAAACAACTTGAATTTTTTGCTTATTCCTTTCGAACCCCGAACGCCAGTTTTCTCAAAAAACAGGTGACTTTTTACAGACTATAATCGATGCGGAGGAAGCAATAACATTATTGATCGCAAAATCATTTCGCTGAAAGCATCCCGGTCAACAAAGCGACTACATTTCCCAACAGGAAATATGCTCTTACTGTGAAAGGCATTATGGGAGATGATGTTTAAAATAAGAGGACAATAGTTAACTCCAAAACAAAGACATATATATGTATTATAATTCTGTTTATTCCCAGTTTGATAACAATATACATATATATATTTCTGTTTTTTATTAAAGTATACAATGAAATCTTCAGATGAGTAATATCTCTCGTGTAAACACAGCTGCAGGACGTGCCGTTGCATGACTCCAACACTGACAATTATCTAATTAGACTGTCAGTGTTGAATCACACACAAGACACTGAATCACATTTCGCGTTATGAGACAAGAGGAAGGTCAAACCGTCAAAAATGGGCTACATTGCCACCAAGTGGCTGCCAAGCAGTCGCGCACATTTATTGCATCATGCGCAAGAAACCATGATACGTAATCTACACAATAGGTTGTGTATAAAGTTTATGTTTCTGAGCTAAGCTCCAGTCGTTAACGCAACGTCAGCTGGAGACATCCTGTTAAGTAAAATCAGCGAGATCCAATTATTCCCCGATCAACAGTTCAATCTTATTTTAAACACTCATGGCATCAAAACAAATAACATTTTAACTGCGATTCCCAGTTCAAGCATTCAGATCTCTTTTGTAGAAGACAGCATGTCAATCGGGAAGCTCTGCCATGACAGAACACTTTGATTTGTGTGTGTGTGTGTGTGTGTGTGTGTGGTGTGTGTGCGTGCGTGCGTGCATGTGCGCGTTGCTTCCACTCTCACAAGCCGCTGTCTTTGTGCGGTTGATTTCAAGCATGTCAGGAGCATCTTTACCGCCAGAATGCAACAGGGGACTCAGGATAAGGAAGTGGACCACACATTCATGCTAAATGGGTCGAAGCCCTTTATCACCCAGCAGATAAAACTGAGGTATATTATTTACAAGTTCGCCGTGCTGGTACATTCTCAGAATACAAAAAAAACCCCAAACAAACCATGTTAAAAAAATACATCTTGTATCATAAGCATTCCGCAGTGACGAATATTAAAATGTCATGAAGTCCAGATGTTTCCCATTTCTCTATCAAAACTCTGAAAATATCCAAAAATACAGATTCAATGTCTTTTAAAGTGAAGCGCTGCTTTTCCATTGAGCAGCCAATGAGATGCAGGTGATTACTAATCAATGTAGCCACACAGCATAGTGGAGAGAGAGAGAGAGAGAGAGAGGGGGGGGGGGGGGGGGGTCCTCTGGTAGCTTTTTGTCGCTTCTAAAAAGGCGACAAGTCAGTCTTCAAAAATCCACATGATGTTGACGCCGGAGAGGCCCAGATTAACCCTCCTGCAGGAAGCACGAAAGGCAAATTAAGCATCCTGCAGCAGACGAGGACAGCAACCCGCCGTAATCACAATACGATCTGAGCGTTGCTGTGCGACCTTTCCGTTGACAAATCAATCAATATCTGGTTAAAGCCCTGAGACGGGCATAAGATTGTTTGAACGCTGAGCTGGAAAGCATCTTGTAGGCTTTTAGAGACTCACCCCAGCATCCCCGACTCCTTGCTCTTAATGACGTAGAGGAACATGAGGACGGTGTGGAACAAATTGTTCCTGCCCTGCAACAGAAAGCGAGCTACGTTCACGTCGGTGCAAGTTCAGCGTTTTTGATAGAGGACTCACCCCACCCCAGGGGGACACAGACAGACATTCCCCTGGGGTGGGCCTTGAAGCTGGCTGCCGCCGCGCTCACCTTGGGCAAGCTGTAGATGTGTCCCTGGTAGATGAGCTGGTAGTGGGGGGGGGTGGTGCTGCTTTGGTGGATGCAGAAGAGGCTCTCCTTGGTGACATCTTGTGCGGGTTCATTAAAATAAAGAAAAATGAGACACAAGAAGTTGAACGTGACAACGGAGGGACGGATGATGATTTCATTAGGACGTCCGTCCCACGTGGACGGTGTGGACGTGTCCTCACCGGGCTTGTCCGGGGTGTGGCTGAAGTGCTGCGAGGTGAACGTCTTCCCGTCCGGGTACTTCGGGTGCGGAGGCAGTCTGGAGTCCAAGTATGTGCAAATCACATGCATGAGGATCTATGGAACACGACAAAAGGTCACAGGACATCGCACCGAGCTTTCCAAAGTACGTGGTCACCATGGCAACCTAGATCTGAACCCATCCAGGTACCCTTTGCCTTACAGCGGGCCACTAGCTTGGTGTGTGTGTGTGTGTGTGTGTGTGCACGTAGACTCACAGCACAGTCGGTCGGGAGGTCCGTGTCCCACTTCCTGTTCTTGAAATCGCCGCCGCTATTCCAGCGAAAGGAGCTCATGCAACCGCTGTGGGCCAGTTCTAACGGGACGGGAAGCACACGGCACCGTAAAACGACGCGCGGCCACACGCGTACACACACGCGTACACACACGCGTACACACACGCGCACACACACGCGCACACACGCCGCGCTGCCTCGCGTACCTTTCACGCGGTCCACCAGATACTCCTGGTTGGGCGTGAGGTCAAGATACAGAACTATGGAGTTCATGGTGGGGATGGAGGAGGCCTTCATCACCGCGGCCTGCTTCAAGCTGCTGATGCTGCCCTCTGGTGGAGGAGGGGAGGAGAACCCGGTGAAATGTCTCCATGTCTGAGCTTCACATACACTTTTCCCCCTCGATGCAGGTTCTCTCCGGGCGTTTTACCTCCCATCTGGAGCTCGGGGCAGCCCATCCTCCTGAGCTGGATGTTCACGGAATCAATTTCCTTGACCAAAGGGACCAAGATGGTGTCACTGATCCACTGCAAAAGAGGAGGAAAAAAAAAAGGACATTTGTTTGTCTAAAAATCTGTTCGACGTCAGGATCCGCCGGCACGTAGCTCTGGAAATATGTTTGAAAACTTGCGTTTCTAAGTTTGGCCGTCCAGCTATCGATGCGGTCCACGACGGGGCGGCTGGTTGAGATTCTGGCCCACACCTACATTGAAGTATAGAAATGTAAGTTCATGTCAAATCAGACACGAGGACACCGCGACGAACCCCGAAATGCCGATTCACAGACCTCCTCTGCAGCCTGTTTGGAGCTCAGATCCGTCTCGTCCTTGAGAGCGGACGGCGCCTGAGAGCGGCAGGCCGGCTGGTACAGGAACTTCCTCAGGCTCTGAGCGTAATCGCCCACCGAGCGGTTGTAGTTCCAAAATGTTGGGCTGTGGTTTGGGGAGGCGGCCTCGGGACTGCCTGCAGAAAATCCGTTTGTGACGTCGGAAGGTTTTTATCCGCATCTGATCGAGATAATTTTTCAAAGAGCCTACCGAGCTGGCTCCGGTGACTCCTCTCCTCTTCCGTGTGAAGGAACCTTTCCAGGCTTTTTAGATCCTCCATGTAATCCTCCTTGTTTCCGGGAGAGCTAAATACCGAGGGGGAGGTCCGATATCGAGCTCTCAGGCTGGCACCTTCTTCCGAGCCGATGCTGCTCGCGTAGGGGGAGGAGCCAGAGGAGGGGCTGTAGCTCAGTACCTGAGGAGGGAAGAACTTAAGAGTCAGGATGTGTCCATGAACGTTTTTCACTGTGGTGATGGATGCACCTTTCCAAAGGCCACTGAGGGAGGATAAGGCCCGCCGGCACTGCCCGGGGTGGACGGGCTGCTGAGAGGGGGGGTGTACCCCGGAACACAGCTAGGGGAGAACTTGGGGCTGGTGGCGGCGGGTCGCGAGGGGCTGAAGCTCAGCACACTTTGACCCTGAAGTGGAGTCGACTGGGACGGAACCGGGGTCTCCCTTTTTTCTGGCCTTTGAGGCGGAGAGGCCTGAATACCTGTGAAGGAGGAGGACCGAAAGAAGTCTCGTACTCAGAAGTAAGGCTACGTGTATTTAAATAACCGGAACATGTACCGCACTAAATTAAGTTAGTTAAAAAAGTCAAACCAAGCCTCACTCGTATTTCTCAGACCCAGGAGGCGATGCTGCTGAGGTGACACGGCAATGCTGGAGGGAGCCATTGTGTATTTGAAATATTTCCAGAAGTCAAAAAGAGCATTGAGGCTGAAAATAGAGGCCAGCGCCAGTTCTGTGGAGGAGGAGGAAGAGGACGGCACACGTAGACACAAACACACAAGGATAAACGCATGTTTGACACCCCCCAAGTGTGTGTTTTTATAATCAGCAGCACAGAATCCACACGTAAACGAGAACACAGGAATCTCACCGATGTACCAGATGGGCCAGTACGTGATGTCGTAGTACCGGCTCAGCAATTTCCCTGACCTAAAAATGAATTACAATATTAGAACAGATATCATTGACCTGCAAGAGGAGAGACTAAAGAATAAAAACGTCCGACTGCAGGTCCGAATGGATGACTTGAGGACTTACATTTCCGTGTAAATCATGCCCGCCAGAGACACGTTGAGCACGGCCCAGGCCAGGACCACCTGCCGGGCCTGCTCCTCCCTCCTCATCCTCAGCGCCCTGTCCATCATGCAGGGCAGCCCCTCTTTAGGTGGAGTCAGCATGATCCGATCAGACCGTTATGGCTGAGATGAGGAGCAGACACGAACGGTGGAAGACCAAAAAAAAAAAAAAAAAAAAGGCACTCGGTGACATTAAAGACGAGACTGGCGCGTTGGAGTCTAACGAACCGTGGGCCGCGTCAGAGTTCAGCTAGACATCAAGTAAGACACGGGAGGCTGCAAGGCATGCGGCTAGCTAAGTTATTAGCTCGTTAGCTAGCTCAGGCATAAATAATACGGAGTTTGTCAAAAAACTACGGTTTGGGTCTTCCTTCACGGTATTTAAAAAACAATACAGCTTTCATAACAAAAATGATGCAGCTAAAATTCAAATACAACATGAAAGAAATATATAAAATTCATACAATGCTAAAGACGACATGGGCGCCGCTGCATATTTTGTATCTCAACAGGAAGCTACATGACGCACTTCCTGTCAAAGAGACACGACGTCACGCGTTCTTGTTGTAAATTAAAAAGGCGACATAATAAAGAACGAGCAGGAAAAAGAAATTCAACATACTTAATTAAAATTTTAATTAGTTTAAGAAAGTCGACGTACAGCGTAGTAGAGCAGAAAGGAAACGCCAACAGTCACAGTTCGATGTGACGTCATTTCCGCTCAGTCGCTTGCGTTTTCATTCATTTTATCGAATAATCTGTTTATCCCTTTTTCAGTAACCTGATCGTATTTTGTCCTTTTTAAAGCTTCAAATTTCATAAATTTAGCCCCAATTTTTGTTTTTAGGTTAGAAATACTGTTACCAGCTCTCTCCTGTATATCATTCATTTAAAATGTACACAGCAAGTACATTCATCAGGAGAACAAGAAAGTCTGTTTTAATAAATAAAAGAATGAAAACACTATACATGGACTAGAATGCAAGGACGGAATTAAAAATAATTATAATATTGTGCAGCTGCAAATGAATATCTGCCATTTGCCTTTTTAGAATGAAAAAAGAAACACCACAGAATTAAAGGCAGCTTGTATGAAACCCATCATCCAAGTAGAAACACTCACCTTCATCAGCTGGCTTTTACCATTACAAAGGTTTGGTTTTTTTAGCAGCACTAACAGGCTTGTGATATTTACCAACAGTTAACACTATTGTATAATTGGAATAACACAATTTCATTAAAATATTAACGCAATTATTTTGGCAAAATCTATGGAGTAAACAGTCAGTACTGCAGTAACTAAAGAAACAGCTCATGAGGCACGCCGTTGTCAATGCGGGGGCGACGAGGACTTTTCAGAGCTGTATCCGCCAACGTCTAAACCGCAGTCTGCGTTGCTGCGTCTCTCTTCTCTTCCCCTACCATCGTCCTCATCCTCCTCCTCCTCCTCCTCCTCCTCCTCCTCCTCCTCTTCCTCCTCCTCTTCGTCCTCATCCTCGTCCACGTCCTTCTCCTTGCACGACGCCCTCTCCGTCCTGGGACCTTTGCATATCTTGAGGTGCCGGGTGAGGTGGTACTTGGTGAGGAACGCTTTGTGGCATTTCTCGCAGACGAAGTCTCTCCGACCTTCGTGGGAGTTCATGTGCTTCTTCAGGTGGTTGGTCTTGAGGAAGTGTTTGCTGCACTTCGGGCACTGAATTCGCCGCTCGCTGTAGTGGGGACGGAAGAATCGAGGAGTAGAACTTTCACTTCAGCTGCTCGCTTTTCCTTTTTTAACTCCAGATTGTTTCCCAGCGTATCGGAGGATTAGCTACTTACTGCGTGTGAGACAACATGTGCTGTTTCAGGTCGTGCTTCCTGATGAAGGCGCGGTCACAGAGGTCACACTTGAGCTTCTCCGCCCCCGTGTGGATGAGCATGTGCGACGCCACGTGGGCTTTCTGCGTGAACGACTTCTCGCACACCGTGCACCTGTAGTTCTTCTGACCTGGTGGCGGGATAGGGTTTCACACGTTAAGAAAGACGTTAAAGAGCCCGACGAGCCTCGCCGGTACGCACCTGTGTGGATCTTCAGGTGCATTCTGAGGTTGCTGGGATCGCTGAACGCCTTACTGCAGTATTCACACTTGTGAGGCTTCATCCCCACGTGGCCCATGAAGTGCACGTTGAGCTTAGTGCACGTGATGAAAGCCCGGGAGCACATGCTGCACTTAAATTTCTTCTCCCTGATGTGGCCCTGACCCTTCGCTCTGGAGGCAACGCCGTTGGCGTTTGCGTCATTGCCGCCCCCGACGCCGCTGCTGCCATCACCGTTTGTTTGTGCTGCAGCGTGGGCGTGGCAGGGCCACGGGGAAGAGGAGGAGCTTGACGTCCCATTGGCCAGCTTCTCCCCCTGGTGGGCGTGTTGCTCTTGCTGCTGCTGGGGGTGGTCCTGCTGTGACGGGCTGTGGCCGTGGTTACCGTTGTGGCTGCCGAGATGCGACTTGAGCTCGGAGAAGGAGGAGCATTCTTTGCCGCACTGGCAGATCTGGCCCTGGGGCACCTGGGGAACACCTGAGGAGACACGGAGGATGTTGAAAAGGTCCCGGATTCCTGAAAATCGGCGCTAGCAGGCACGTCACCAGGCGGCGTCTCACCCATCAGCCTGCAGTAGTCTCTGCTGTAGTAGAAGAGCAGCTCCTGGTCCGGGTGGATCTCTGTGCTGGTGCAGAAGAACAGCTTCCCATTGGCCGGGTACGCCACCAGGTTCTGCTCCTCACGGGTCCTGAACACACACACACACGCACGGCGGAGACGAGTTGCTCATTAACATAAAATAGCATGAACAGCGCAGGCGGAGAGCGTTCGGGCGGGCGGACGCACCGCGCTTTGTGGACAAACATCATCCAGTTGCACTCATTCTCGTCCGTCGTCACGATGCAGAACTCCAGCGCGTTGTTGTGGTACATCTGGAAGGAGAACGCGGTCAACGGGGGACTCGACGGGAAAACGGGCCGCCCAACTTAAACCGCTCCACCGACCTTCCATATCTGTGGCGCGTCCTTTTCCGGCCAATCGGAGAGATCCACGTGACTGCAGTGCTGGCCCACCATCGGCCCAAAACACGTCCTCTGGGGGATGACGTCCCGCGCAAAGACCCCTAAGAGAGACACGATCATCTTCGACCCACATCCAATTCCTCTTTCTAAGCTTCGACCCTCAAAGCAGAGATAAAAGGGGGCGGAGCTCTAGGAAAAGGGATGCTGCTCGTCGATGCACGTTTATCTCTGCTCCACACAGGAAGCTGATTGTGATCATGTTTAACCACAGAAGAAGTGATGGGGGGGGGGGGCTTATTCGCTCACCCAGCGGTTCGTCGGCCACCGAGATGCGCAGACACAGCGGCCGCGGGAGGGAGAGGCGAGCGCGGCTTTGGATGGGCGTGTCGGGGATGAAGGTGACCGGGCCGTGCTCCGGGCAGTCGGACGCATACGAGCGCTCGCACAGCGTGCACCCTGGGGGCAGAACGACAGTTGGTACAGGGAGGGGGGGGGCGCCGCTCGCTGCCTGTTTAAATAAACCACAAGAGCTCACTCACAGATGGTGTAGGCAGCAGCCATGTTGTCCTTGGGGGCGGAGCCCTCCAGCTGTAGGGTGGAGTTGACCAGCACCAGGTTATTCTCCGGCCCCAGTGACACCTCGGCGGTGATGGGGGGCACGTTCACCGCCTCGAGCCCCATCCCGGAGTGTCCGTGAAGCGACACGGCCTCCAGCTGGCTATGGCCGGCCAAGGAGCCGGTGAGGACAACGCTGACCACGCCCGCGCTCAGCTCCCCGAGCGCCCCCGCCCCTCCGCCGCCGCCAGCATTCCCCACTCGGCCCCCCATGTGATCCGGCTCCATCGCCACGGGTAGCTCCAGGACAGGGGGGCCGTGCAAGGCCATGACGCCACCGGACGAGTCCACGCCATCCAAGCCCTCGTGAGGCTGCGGTTGTCGCCCCCCTCCGAGCTGCTGCTGGGCGTCGGACACCGCCACCCCCCCCCCTACGGCGTCCATGCCGGCCAGCTCCTCTCCCATTCGGTGAGGGGACATGGGGCTACTCACACGTGACTCCATGGCCAACCCGTTGGAGTCCAGTTCATGAGGGCCCGTCTGGTGGAGGTCCCCCTGGCCGCTAACCTGTCTGGAGTCCATCGGCACCAGACCCTGTTCCAGGGCCCCCCCGGGGCCGCTGTAAGGGTCCAGACCCGAGGGGTTGTTGCTCGCCACAGACAGGGTCCCGTCCATGTTAAGGCTGCTGGGATGAATGTACTGAGGCGGGGGGCGGTCGGCCAAATAAGACAGGATGCCTACCCCGGAGAAGAAAGAGGACGTTCAGATGAGAAAGGATTTGCTCATTTCGTTTTTAAAAGAAAGACAAAAACAGAGCCTCACCTGGCAATATGTGTCTGAAGTAGCTGCTCTCCAGGTGGGGGTAGGGGGGCGGCGGCAAGGAGTAGTTCCTCTCCGGCAGGCCGCACATCACTCCTCTGTCGCTCAGGGGCCCCATGGGGAGCATCAGCGAGAGGGCAGAAGGGAGGGAGCCCAGGGAAGGCCCCAGGCTGGGGATGGCCACCGGCATGCCTGAAACACAAACGCACGCGATCCAGTTTGTTCCCCGGCTTCGGGAAACCGGGCTCGGATGGCTGGCCCGGTCCTACCTGGGGTGGGGAGGGGGTTGTGTGTGGGGGAGGGGGGCAGACCCAGGTGGCTGGCGCTCACGGGCACAGTGAGCTGGTCCATGCCCACGGGACTCAGGTTCAAGTCGTTCATCCTGCAGAGAGAGAGAGAGGCTGAGCCCCGAGGAAACAGCTGAATGCTGGGGGCGGAGACGTGCTAGCCGCGTTAGCTTACCTCAATTTAACAACCCGTACGCTTCACCGCGGGGGGGGGGGGGTCAGCCTCGTCTCCCTGTGGGGTGAAAAGACGCGAGCAACAGCCCAGTGGCAACGCTTCCAGCACGGCTTCATTCTAAGCGGCTCAAACGACCAGTCGTCGAGAAGGACCTGTTAGCAATTAGCACAACAAACATTTCCGTCGCGATGCTAACGTTAGCCTTCCTAATTTATAGCGCGTAATAAATGCGCACCGAAATCAATTATGGTGCGTTTCATTCGGCTGAGATAAGATAACTCACATCCGTTGTTGCTTTACTGCGACGATAGGTTAAAAACAACACACCGACACAACGCTTCCCTGAAGGCTGCCATGACAGGAGCCTGCCCTGTGTGCGCATGCGCAATGGCGCTGTCGGCGTGGAGGGACCGTTCGGCTGGTCTCAGGTCAGTTTCGCTGTCCAGGTTCATAAGAAGGTTGAAAAGGGAGCAAAGCGCAACAGACCGAGGGTCAGATTCAGAAATAATAATAATAATAATAATAATAATAATACTAATATTATAATAAAATTATTATTATTATTATACCACAGCCCAGATTTAGAGATATGTCTGCAGTAAGGGTGAAAAACACATTATCTTCAATGACTGCGTGGTAAATAAAGAATAAATAAATATAAAGCGAGTGCTCTCCATGATGCTCTAATAAGAAAACAGATGAAATGTAATCCCTACATGCTGGAATTATAATGCCTCCTTGTCCCACTGCATGCAGATTCAAAAAGTAAAATCCAACATAAGCCCATAAAGTCAGGCTGCGTGGCATCATTATTGTTTAGGATTGGAATTGTTTCAAAGTGTCGACGGAAGGAAGAACGTGTTGTATAAACAGCCCGAACCCGATTAGAAACCCGGGCTGCATCCCCGCCCCGGATCACGGATCACGGATCACACGCACGCACCTGCACGCTGCACGTGGAGAGCCTCATAAAGCCCAACACACGAGCTGCCGCGCACACCGACAGTCCCGATCATGCAGCGGGAGATCACAGTAATGTCACCCAGGGGCAGAATCACGGAGGCTGCAGGTAATTAAAGATTAAAGCGGGGAAAATGTCAAAAAGTATTGATCGCTGGATAAACTAAGATGATCTCTTATTAAAGGAAGGCATTAATGGAGCATGTTTCATATTTTCCTCCACCGGCTTTCCACGGGTTCTCCATGGATAACGGCGTGGCGCACTACAAGGACGCGCTTCGCCTCGGATTGCCCTTCCACCTTGACGCGACGTACCTCCACCCCGTGCACGGCCAGAGGCTGCCCTGTGGAAGATTCCCCACGTTCCCCTTTCACGGACCCTTCGGCGCGGGCGATTACTCCTTCGAACCCGCGTTCATCCGAAAAAGGAACGAGAGGGAGCGGCATCGGGTGCGCTGCGTAAACGAGGGTTACGCGCGCCTCAGGGAGCGTCTCCCGCAGGAGCTCGAAGACAAGCGGCTCAGCAAAGTGGAGACCCTGCGGGCGGCCATTGACTACATCAAACACCTGCAGAGCCTGCTGGAGCTGAACGCGTCCGGGATGGAGGCGTCGCTCGGAAAGGCGCGCGTTCCAGCGCAGAGGACGGAGCGCAGTTTGGATGGAGAAACCAAATCCGGCCTCAGCAGCAGCAGCGGCGGCGGCGGGGAAATGGTTTACTAGTTCTCACTCTCTTCCAATGTGAGCTGCGGGACGTTCATTTATTTGGAAAGAAACTAAAACAGTCAAAATATACTTTGTTTTACGCTGCGTGATTTTATTCTGTACCTCGAACACGAAAGTCAGTTTAGGGAGACGCGACAAACACCTCCAATCATTTGAATGAGGTTTCCTACATTTCACATGAAATTCTATGTCAAAACTTAAAAGTTCACTGAAAACAAGAGTTAACCAAACTCGAAGACTTCGTTTCGACTCTAAAATAAAAGTCAAGGAAGTTTATTTTGTCTTTGGTGCAAGTTAAAGCTGCATTATTTGCATTATTATTAAAGTTACTCTTCACAAACGGATATTTCTGTATTGTTTTAATTTCTGATAGAATTAGATCTTTTTTCTGAATGGAATCAGTTGCCGGAGCTGCATGTCCATGCCACCATTATCATATTCTTATGATGCATGCTCAAAATACAAACAGGCCTTATTACATTATTAAAAGCCTTATATTATATTTTTAGACTCTTGCATTCATTTATCTTAATTATATTCAGATAAATCATTAAAAAAAACCAAAATAAAATTCAAAATTCTGCATGATTCACTTTTACTTCTTCAAGTACAGTTATATATATACATATATTTGCTAGTCTTCTGCTTAATTAAATCATCCTGGTTCTTTTTCCAGCTCTTAAGCTGACATTATTGCATCTCCTTGTAGCTTGTCTTGCTGTAATAAAGGCCCGACGGCTCCCTCGACCATGCCAACGATCTCAAACAGCGGATACGGCATCTTCAAAGACTTATTATCTCAGCAGGCTTCTCAGGAAGTCTTCCTCTCCTATTAGCTGAAGGAATGCCGTTATCAGGGAGCCCTCAGCTCCCGGGAGTGGAGCCTCCTCCTCTCCTCTCCGCTCTACCTGCAGTGCGTTAAGGTTCCGCACCTCCGTTGACCTGCATGAAAAGCCCCGACATTCAGCAGCCCCGAAACCGCAAACCTGAAGAAAAGCAAACACGATACTGTTAACAGGTGAAGAGAAAAGAGTGCAGAGTGGAAGAAGGGCTTTGGCGTGCCCAACCAGACCCAATCATCAGCCGAGTGCTGGTACCCTGGGCTTCTTGGTTCAGTGGCGCTGAAGAGGGACAACGTGAAGCTGAATGAAAGCCTCCACGCCGCGATGCTGCGTGTTTTTCCGTCCTGACGCACGCAGGTTGATTTAATCTCAGCAGATTCCTTCGCTGCTTCACCAGAAAAGATGCTGCTGAAGCATGAACGGAAGCAACGTTTGCAACTTCATCGGTTTATTTCCTAATATATATTTATCATGAATTCAATCGTATTGACGGCGATGTTCTAATTACTGATATGAGACATTAAAACAACGTAGAGTAGGGGTTGAGTTTTGTGTAAAGGATCAGCAACCACAGGAGGAGGTTTTTGGATCTATTATTTTGGATCCACTTCCTGTCTGCCAGTCGTTCGGTGCAAACTCCTGCAGACGTGCGCGATGACTCGTCCAGATAAAAGCGGATCATCTGAGGTGGGATCAGCGCGGGACCACCGGGTGAGGCTGCCGCGACGTGTCCGGACAGGGAGCCCGCATCCAGCAGGGAAACGGGACAACCGGGGGGGGGGGGGGGGGGGGCAGAAATAATAATGATGCACTTCATGTAGCAGCAGAATGAATGTAAAAGGGGGGGGGGCAAAGAAGAGCTGCAGCTGCAGTCTTCCTACCAGCAGAGGGCACCAGGCTCCCGGGGGATGTTCAGCTCCATTACGAATCTGTTTAGAAAAGGAACCTGTCTCTCTTCAACTTACTTTCGACTTGTCCCGAAAGAGAAACTCCCGGCTACAGAGCGTCACCGAAACTGGTTTGTTTCAAGGCGAACACAGAAGCAAACGGTCATTCGACGTTATTTATTCATATAAATACATATTTACAGGAGGCTAACAGCTAGCATCTGATTCGTTCTAAATTAAAAGTAAGTAAGTTCCGATCAAGGGGCCTGGAGTTCGTCGAGCTCTTTGAGCAGCGCATCTTTTTCCAGCTCTAACGTGGAGATCCGGCGATTCTTGTCACTCACTTCCTGTCAAAAGAGGAAGTGAGGGAATCATTTTCACGCGGACGCCGATGGGATATCTTCTGATGGGAAAAGTGAGTTCATTCTTGTTGAACTAGAACCATGAACATAAATCAGGGCCCGTCGTTTCTTTCGTCCTCACCTGCGTCAGTACCGTGTTGCGCCATCGGAGGTCGCTGTCTTCGACCGCCTCGGCCAGAGACTGGATTCCGCTGCTGGTGGCGTTGGGCTCGCTCATCACGGAGCCCAAAGAACCGTTGACCCGCTGGATGAGAGACCGGAGGAGGCGAGACCGAACCTGCAGGAATAGACATTTATTCACTGACTCTTCATCATCATCATCATCAGTTTCCCCTACCTCTGACAGCTCCTCCAGTCTGCAGCCGAGCCCACTCTTGGTCTCAACTCTGCCCAGCCGGGCTCTGTTCTGCTCCAGCCGCCGGAGGTACCAGAACCGGGTCTTTCCCAGGATCTCCAGGCCCGACCGGAGGGCGTCCTTCTCCTTCTCCAGATCCTTCAGGCGCCTAATCTGGGGCGGAGCCTTTCATTCAGTCAGAATTAAATCACGACTCAAAGTGCAGACGACACATATTACCCCCCACCCCCCCCACCCCCCGACACACACACCGCCTGCGTCCTCACCCATAGGTAGAAGCGAAGGGCGTCCAGGCTGTGGAGGCTGGTCCTGAGGGGGAGGATGACCACGGTGTAGGAGGAAGAGTCGGTGGGGCGACAGGCCATGGAGAGGAGAGAGGAGTCGCCGCGGCCGCCCCATACAGACGACAAACAGCCGACTTCCAGAAACCCCAGAGAGAGAATGACAGGGTGTGGAAGAGAGAGAGAGAGAGAGAGAGAGAGAAGAGGAGCAGGTTCCCCCGGGGCGAGGGAATGAAGAATTCCACGTCACTGCCATCACCACTGGTTAATCGACATCCAGAGGACAGAGAGAGAGAGAGAGAGAGAGAAAGAGATGGGGTGGAGAGAAAAGAAAAAGGAGAAGACGAATGGAAAGAAGTCCTCTGCATCCCGAACGTCCTGCAGCTGAAACATCTCAGCCCTCTCTCCAGCGCGTGTGATTATTCGGGTTTCGGGTGAGGATTCTGTCCCGACACGTTCCCAGGAATGTGACGGAACCTGGAGAAGTTCTGCGTAAACACGGAGGTGTGGACGCCGCCGCTGCCGCCGCCGCGCAGCGGAATGATGATCGTGGGGAGACTTTTCAAACCCCGCCTCCAAAAGCCCAGTTGGTTCGCTTTGACCCGAGCAAATACTGTTTCCTGCCCAAAAGGTGTCCCACAACCGTGATTTGTTTAGTCCGTGAAGCTGCAGGCCGTCACACCACGACCGCCGGGGGAGACGTGACCCTCAGAGGGCGTCCGGGCATTCAAGAGTAAACCGTAACTTATTTTGAGTTTGTATCGTTTGTCAAGGAGGGATGAAGAATTCTCCATTTGTATTTTTGTGGGAGATCACTAACTGTTATTTCTGAAGCTATATCGTTGCACTACTGCAATAATGTTGAAAAGAGAACTCGTTTTTATAGCAATTCTAATAAAAACAATTATTCAAATACTCCTGGAAACTGAGGCGCCAATTAAAGTTCAAGTTTTGCATATGCATGATTGTATGATAATCTGTACAACATTTTTAGAAACTACCGGTATTGTAATTTAATAGTTTTTGTTTCCATACGTGTAAGAAGTTTACATGTATGGAAACACAAACATATAATTGTAAAGAGAATATATTTCTGGCTTGTTGGTGCATTGTTGCCTCTCATTGCGATGGCTTTATAGTGTGTTACAAAGTATTACAATGCAATAAATGATATTGATACAAAACCACAAAACGCCAGGCTCAAGTTTCTAGTTAAACACAAACTATTATCATATGCTACATTTAGCTACACATTTAACAAGATGCTACATTTAGCTACACATCTAACCATGTTACATTTAGCTAGCTAGATACTTTACCATGTGCTACATTTAGCTATATATTTAACCAGATGCTACATTTAGCTATACTGTATATGTAACCATATGTTACATTTAGCTAGCTAGATACTTTACAATATGTATCTGTTGCCATATATTTGACCATAGGCTACATCTAGCCTTATATCTGTCCTTATGCTACATCTAGCTACGTCTCTGACTTGATGTTGACATTCGAATAGAAATCCAGGACAGAGAAAATAAACTTTTGTTTGCAGTTTCTTCTCCTTTATCACGACCAACTTGTGTGGAAATATTCAGGAGACATCTCAGTTTGCAAAATGTTACTTCTGCCTTTATTTAAAATCAAAATTTGCATTTACACGGCTTGAAAAATAGGCAAAGAAACACCGTAGAAAGAATTACACATTCCATATACTTAGCATTATTGAAGCTACCTTTTGCTTTGCGAGTCCTAAAACAGGTACGAGTATAAGCAGCTCCAACACGTGTCAAGCGCTGATTCCTGTTATTGGCATGCGTGAAAGACGTGCGTGTTCTATCTATCGGCTACAGCTAGGAAATGGCGTCGTACAACACGTTAACCAGATCCTACATTTAGCATCATGCTCTTTACATTTCAACGTGTTTGATGTGCAAAAGTCTGAAAACAGAATGCTGTGAGTTTTTACCCGACATCCCGGCGAAGTAAAAAATAAAACGATGGTGGCACGCACACAATCAAGTGGTCCTCGTGTAGAAGTTTACAAGACAGTTTGTAAGAACCGTGATTGCACAGAACAAGAGAAATCACGTGAAGCTTAAGGTGAACGTCCCCCAAAAACCCCAGCGAAGATCTGAGTGGCTTAAATCATCACAAGAACTAATAGTGCAGAATTCATTTCGTCATTCTAGGACAAATAAAATACAATAAATATCTAAAAACAAAAAAAATATTCAGGATAAAAGCCCCTCCCAAAATTAAGAGAATTTACTTCTCTCTCTTTTTTTTTTAATATTTACATTCATTTAAATCCTAAAATATATACACGAGTATATTCTGTGAAGAATCCACAGAACGAATCGCATCCAGGTCCCTTTAAAAGCCTTTTTCAAACGCCCCGTTCACGAGGCTGTCAATAAAGTTCAACAGGTGTAACTCCGGGTCACCTGAACCGCCCCCCTAGACTCACCGAAAAAAAGGTGAGGGGTCGAGGGCCTTCGCTCTCACAGCTGGTGGCGCCGGGCTTGTCTCTCTCTCCACATGGCTCGAACCTCTCTGATAAACAAAGGCGTGATGAAGACGATGCTGCCCCCTGTCTGTAAGACGAAGACACGACGAGTAAGAAAAAGGGGCGCGCACGTCCAAATGTCTCCGGACGGTTTTCAGGAAGACGTCTCACCATGATGATGAAGAAGTAGAAGACCCACATCCAGCCCAGCTTGCTCTGGATCAGGGACACCAGGTACTGGAGGAAGAGGAAGAGGAAGAGGAAGATCGGGACACTTCGTGAATCAGCGTCACCAGAATTCCTCGTGCTAGCGCCGATCTATTTTTTGCTTCACCTGTCCACCGGCAGCGCCGATGCTCCCAGTCCCGTCCACGATCCCGGTGACGGTTGCCATGGCGTCCCGACTCCCCCTCAGGACCTCCTGCCTGCCCAGGTCAGCGGACACGGCGGAGGTGATCAGCCCGGACGGGCCGCCGATGAAGAAGCCCGTGATGGCCAGCAGCGCGCCGTTTACCACCTCGTCATTCGGCGAGCCTGAGAGGGATGGCGGAAGAGAGGAGGGGGCGGAGCTTAACAGCAACCCGAGTCCCACTCATTCGACTAGCGAAGGCGTCGTTCGAAAACTCACGGCTGTATCCCACCAGGGCTCCGACCGCCAACACGATGGAGACGACCAAGATGGGCGCCCGCTTTCCCATGATGTCAGAAATCAACCCGAGGACGGTTCCCCCTGAAGCGAGGAGCGGAAACAATGAGGAAGAGCGAGTGGGCGTTCCCTCCAGATCGGGCTGGCGGCGCTCACCCGCAATGCCGCCGACGTCGTACCACACGGACAGCCGATCGGCCTCGGCCTCCTTCCAGCCGTAGTTGTTGCTCAGGTAGAACGGAAGCCAGAAGAAGAAGGAGTAGTTGACCAGCTTGAGACACGCGTACGCCAGCGAGTACTGCGTCCAACAGGGGGCAGCGTCAACACGGGCGGGAGGGACCTCTACCGGCGAAAGGCTTGTGTGTGTGTGGGGGGGGGGGGCTCACCGGTAGGACGCCTGGCAGGCAGAACGCCTGGCAGAAGCTGATGGCGCGAGGAGGCGGGGCCGGAGATTCGTCCGGCTTCTGCTCCCGGCTGTACACCTCCACCTCATCGTCGCTCACGAGGGGCCGCTGGCTGTCGGCGTCCCCCTCCATCACCCCGAGTCCGGTCCCCGCCTCCGAGTTCAAGCCTGGACAAGAAACTCCAGCGTTCAGACACTTCACCCCCCCCCCCCCCCGAGGTCAGGGTTCTCCACGCCCCTTACCGATCTCCTTCGGCGAGGTGAGCAGGCCGAAGAACACGACCACGCCGCCGGCGAGCTGCACCACCGAGGTCAGCAGGAAGGCGTACTGAGCGGGAGCACAAGCCGCGTGGCGTCAGCGGGGCGTTCGGGTGAAAGGTCGCCGCGTCCCGGCGGGGTCTCACCTCGTAGCCGTACTTCAGCATGCTCGAGGCCAGGAAGGCGCCCAGGATGTTCCCGACGGAGCCGCAGGCACTCCAGAGGCCGAACACGAAGCCGCGGCTGGTAAAGAAAGACAAGCGAGTCACGAAGAGTCCGGCGTGGGCGTGAGCGCGGCGCTCCGGGCGCCGTCGGCCGCGCTCACCCGGCCTTCCCGAACCAGTTGGCCATGACGGCGACCACGCAGGGCCAGACGGCCGACTGCAGCAGGCCGTTCAGCGACCACAGGCAGCAGTACAGGAAGGCGTTGTAGACGTGGAGCCACTCGGTGAGAGTCCCGAACGCGAACTCCTGCAGGGGGGGGGGCGGGCGGGCGGGAGAAATCAAAGGGCGCCGCCCCTGCTGGACAGGCGCTAACGCGAGCTAACGGGTCCTCACCACGACGGCAGAGCCCCACAGGCCGAAGCAGAGCATGTAGCGGAGGTTCACTCTGTCCCCGATCACCCCGCTGAGGTACAGCCCCTGCGGAGCGGCGCGCTTCCCGTCAATCAGCTGGGAGAAAAATCCCAGAATGCACCGCAAAGCGGAAAGACGGCGCGCTCGCCACTCACCACCGCGTAGCTGAAGAGGAAGACGGAGTCCAGCACTCCCAGGAAGAGCGTGGCGTGCTCCTCGTCCTCAAAGAGGTGGTTGCGTTCCCACGTCTGGACGGAGGAGGAGGAGGGCGAGAGTTAAAAGCCGCCGCTCGGGTCGCATTCGCACGCCGCTCTGCGCCGACGGGAGCCGCCTACCTCGCCGGGGGACAGGCTGCCATTCTGGGGGGACGGCGTCCACTGGGCCGAGATGCTCACTTTCACGTTGCTGAAGGTCTTTCTGGAGGAATGCAGCAGGACGTAGCTGCAGGGAGAGGGCAGAGGTTAACTCGGGGGGGGGGGGGGGGCGAGTCCAGGAAGAGGTCAGTTCACCTAAAGAAGGTGAGGAGGAAGACGACCAGATGATGATGGGTGTACTGTGACAGGCAGCCACAGCACGAAGGAGGCATCACAGGGGCGGGGGTCACGGCGGAGGTCGTCGGGGAGGGGCTTCTGAGCCAGGTGGGAACGGAGGCCCTGAAAGAAGGAAATCAGTGTTAAAAGACGAGAGCGAGGGGGGGGGGGGGGGGGGGGGGCGTCGATCCGCCACCAGTGGATCTTAACCACCTGTGAAACGGCCACGCCTCCAGAAGACGCACCTGAACGCCGACGAGCGTTCGGGAAGTCCAGAAACCCGCCCAGCGAGTTCCCACTTCCTGCAGCTGTGTGTGTGTGTGTGCGTGTGCGTGTGCGTGCGTGTGTGTGTGCGTGTGCGTGCGTTTAAACATATTTATGCAAACAAACCGGAGCAGGGCGTGGATTCTCTCCGGTCATTAAATAATAATAATTATTATAATAATAATAATAATGGCTTCACGCCCAGCACTGCAAGGCACAAAGAAAGACTCGAGAAATGAATGAACGAAGCATTGAACCGATCAGTTCGTGTAATCCGATTACACCCCAAGCATGGGATAAAAGAACCCGAGTCAGATTGTTAGGAACGCAGATGTGAGTCAGGACTCGTGTTTATGTCTCCAGTTCAAGCCCGTGACGTCACGTGATGTTCGATGACGAAAAAAAAAAGAAAGAAAAAATAGCCATCTGTTATTGGAAACAGGAAATACCATCTGTCCGATGAAAGGATTACGCGCAGATTTAGCGTCTTTCTCAGACTACATTTGCTTTTTCACTAATCCCGCCCCGAAACATTGGATTAATTTAATCCCGCATTCTGTCCATTTAGAAGGAGAATCATCCCGTGCGGGACCGATTCATCCGAGCCTCCGGAGCCGACGCCGGATGAACCGAACCCTCTCCCCGCGGCACGCCTCGTTGAAACGCGTTAAAACGAGTTCATAAACGTCCCCGGACAAACGGCCGATTTCATCGGAACAAACGTTCAAAATCGAGCGACGTTGCTCACCTTCCGTTCAGGTGTCCGCGGTGTACGTCGCGCTGCCCGCTTCTTCTTCTACGACTGATTTTCAGGTCCAGCTATCTTCCGTGTCGTCGCGTTGCTGCCACCTAATGGCAATAGAGTGTACGTGTACGTCGCGCTGCCAGCTTCTTCTTCTATGACTGATTTTCAGGTGCAGCTCTCTTCCGTGTCGTCGCGTTGCTGCCACCTACTGGCCACAGAGTGTATATTATATTTTCCTGAAAAAGCACCTGATTCCGGATCCTTTTCAACCAGGAATAAAATATTAATACTAATTAAATACATATATATTTACGAGATTGAGGGCGGGATTTATTGTTCCGATGAACGTATCTCATTTTCATCTGTCCCGAGGCGCTAGCTATAGAACTGCCCCTCTCGTCCACTTAAAACCGTGACACTAACATTTCTGAGTTACCTGCAATCAAGTACGCTAATCTTTCATTTCATTGATTAGCATTTATTTTGACGTGAGAACATTTGGTCTCTGGCTTTCTGGACTGCTTGTATCTTTCTCAGGCTTCTTCATCGGAACAATAAATCCCTCCCTCAATCCCGTAGTAATCCTCCCTTCCTCCAAAATGTCATTATTTATTATTATGTCCTTCATCATTATGTAACAACTTACATTCTTACATTCGGCCAATGACCTCTTTAGCCCTCGATGATGAAAGGAACATTTAACTTTCCCCCTGAGTTTTACATAAAATCCATTCTTTTTGTTCCTTTTCTCTTCCTATAACAAAAGCTGATGTGTATTTTTAACAGATTTTTGAATCCATAAATGTGCTCTAATATTAAAATATTATATTTGTTCCTGCCCTCATTGTGGATCAGAACCAGAATACATTTTTGATGAGGGTTCATCACTGTGATTTATTGTGCCTGAATGAAAGATTTGAAGATAAGATTTAATGTTGGTTTAATGAATTGAAGATAAGATTTTTTGTTAAATGCCTCCATTATAATGATGTAAGTATATCACTATACTTACATCATTATATTATACAGCTGCAAATACATTATGTTTTGCAGCTGGAGGACAAGATGGAGTATTTTTCAGTCAACATGAAGATTCATGCATTCATTTCATACAATAATGTCATCTGTGGGGAGACAGCTGGCAGAGAGAGAGAGAGAGAGAGAGAGAGAGAGGAGGAGGAAGTCATATCTGGAGTGTGTGGGGGCAGAGAACGAGTGAATGAAGGTTGGAGAAGCGACGGCGAGCGGTGATCCACACGTCTCCGTTTCCTCTCCGCTTTACTCCAAGACTTAAATGACGTGAGGAAACCCGGAGCAGAGTTTTACCTGGAAACGCCACAATGGATGATCTCACAGCAACATCATTACGCTGCCATCCAAGGAACGAGCCGACAGAAGCTGCCCAGGAGGAGGTGAGGAAGATTTCACATCGAGAACGCAATGGTCCAGTCCTCAACAATCAGCGTAGGAGAACGCTGCTAATTTATTCACCCGTGAAATAACCACAGATTCTTTTCCCGCTGTTTAAATGTATATTTATTTTAAATCCTTAGAAATCCACCAGGCATATATCTATGTTCCTAACAGCAACGCCTTGGCTTAACTTAATGTAATTATGAACACCTCCCAGTCAGTCAGGGAACCGATGACCTTCAGGGCCGGATGCAACCCCGCTGGGAAACGAAGGCTAGCGCAGAGGCCGCTGAACTGCGAGACGTTGCCCTTAGAGACAGAGGTCTGAGAACAGTGGGGGACGAGGAGCGAGCGGCGACAATAAAGGGAAGGCGAGGGAGAGCGTGCTCACGCAGTCGTGCAAGCGAAATGTCGGTCTGCGTGATGAATCGCACAAGGGAGTCGCAAAGAAACTCTTTCTCGAGTGTCCCCAGCTGGCCACAGATCCTGTACCACAATCAGCTGGGATTGTTCCTAAACTCCCAGGATCCGATCATTCCGATAGATAAACAAAGATGCGTCTCCATCTACCTCTGTCTCAGGTGTGCAGCGATCACGGCGGGTCGCCCAGCCAATGACATCCGGGCCAGGCTGCATCTCTTCCTCCACCCAACAGGTTTGGATCGGACACGTTTCATCGGTTCTCTTCCAAGGAAACAGAAGTCCCCCCCCCCACAAGAAATTCCTGTGAAGCTTGAGAAATAATTTTGGGTCGCCCTAAAAGTCCAGAGATGTCGTTCAACAACGTTTATTTATTAAAACATAACATTTTGATGAAACGGGCTCCGGTCCAGGGACGTGTTTATTTAGCCAGGCCGATGAAAAGATCATCGGGCTCCCCTCTGGCATTTAGTCTCAGGCCGAATGTTCCCACTGCTGCTGGAAAAAGACCACAGTGAGGCGTTCAGGAAACTCGGGAACTCCTAACCCCAGCAAGTTAGTTCAAGAAGCTTTAATTCTAGTTCAGTTCAGCTGTTTTAAAAACTTTTCCTTTCTTCTCTTCAGGTGTAAGAAAGACCGTCTTGGTGAGATTTGCATTTTTCAAACTGCTGCAGTGGAAAACAAGGGACCTGTGCAAAAAAAAAAAAAGAAGAGGGCAGATGAAAAATCATCTTTGCCCCATTAGGAAACCTGAGCAACCAGAGGGTAGGATTACCCACGATGGCTCACATGATTCTGACCTTTGACCCTCCCGATAAGGAGAACTCTCTCTTAGTAGGCAATAAACTTCCTAGATCCAATGGAGGCAACATCCGGGACAAGATTTCTCTTTGGGAAGGGAAGGAAGCCGCTGACTCTTTAGGTCAATGTTCCGGCATTAAAAGGACAGAATCTCTGACAAGGAGCAGCAGTAAAACCGAGACTCACAGGAAAGTTGATCCGGAGAAGGAACATCTCGGGAAAGAGAATGGAGATTCGAGACCTGGTTCACCCTGTGAAGCTGAGGAATGGCAAAGAGGGAAGTTCAGGATCTGCAAGTCCAGCAGGAACGAAAAGGGACGGGATGAAGGTCAAGTTGTGCACAAGGAACGGCAGGATCACAAGAAAGAGAATGTCGTAAAGCTTGGGGATCCAAGGCCCTGCTCGCCCACTTCGGTACCGCCGCAGCAGCCGATCGGGACATTGAGGAAGAGCAATGAGAGAAGAAGCACCAGCCGGGAGAAGAGAGCTGTATTCACTCTGTTTAGAAACCTGGAGGCGATGGGGGAGAACCGAGGGAAGAGCCCTGCAGAGCTGGGCAGCTACTTCACCCCACAGCAGGACAGACAGACAGTGGAGAAGAAACAAGAAACCACGGGCCAGACCGCCCCGGTGAAAGCCCCCCGGGCCAGCGATGGGGAACCGCTCCTGGAGAGGGTTTCCACGGAGCCTGGGGTCCCACCAATTAACCCGGTACCCAAACCCCAGCGTACGTTCCAACACCCGGATCCTGCCTCCGTCGGGATGGGCCAGAGGAACCTCCCCGCGTTGCCACCCATCTCTACGGACACGTCTTCAAAGCCTCCCTCTGGTGTCTACTGGAGAACAAAGGGCGAGAGATCCAGAGACATCAACAGGTAGCGATGAAAGATAAAACCTTATCCTGCGGTCATGTTAGCATGCAGGCCCGACGTTAGCTGTGTGAATGAGAAAAAAAACACAAAGACGCATAATCTGATTTCCCCCCGACAGGAAGTCCTCCGCGTATGAAGACATGGCGGTGTCAACCAGCTTGCTCTTTGGTCGGCCGTCACAGGGACATCACTACGAGGACGTCCTCGGTCAGTTGCAGTGAAACCAGCTTCTGAAGGCGTTCCTGAGGAATCTTAGCTCGATCCTCACGGACGAAGCTCTCTGGTCCCAGAACATTCCTGGAACCGGAGCAGTGACCACCTCTAGAATGAAACCAAGCTTTGGACTTGAGGTCTCCTTAGAAACTTAGTTCTAAGCTTCGACTTCTGTGGTTTACTGATACCCAACTTAAAAGTTGTACTTCAAATATATTGATTGTTACTGGTGGTTGCAGCCGAGCAAGACCTTTTACTGTCCTATTGAGACGCGAGACCTTGTAACTCTTCCCGTGAACGCGTTTTGAGTGTTCCCCACCTTTGGTCTCGCTGCAGACTCGTCCACAGAGAATCCGTACGAGGACGTCGAGGTGGAGAGTCGGTGCTCCCAGCAGTCTTTGCCGTCCTCGCCCGGCGCCGACACCAACAAGGTTGCTGCAGGACAAGTCAAACATAAGCCGCCTGGACTTTGACAACACTTCTAATCGCGACCGTTCTGGAAATGATTGATGCGTCTCCAGCTTTCCAGGCCGGGCTTCTTCAGGCAGAATTCAGCCAAGAGCTTCAAGCTGCTGGACCTCCGGAGGACCAACCAGTCGACCCTTAGCGCCGGCGGCGGCGGCGTTTCATCGCCACCCCAGCTCAGCCCTCCGTCCACCCCGGCCGGCTCCGATCACGCTCCCTGGGATCCCTACGGCCGCACCTGCCGCAGGATCCCAACGGCGGGTGTTCATATTGTCCATCACGAAGGCTGACATGCTTTTGTATCACATTTGTACTTAAAGGATTACCAGGAAATATTATTCTAGCCTTTGCTGTCTAGTTTTTTTTAATTCGGAAACCTAAATTTCAGAACTTACTTTCTTACCAACAGGTCGTGTTGAGGATCAATAGCATCTTCGAGGCCCGCATTGGGAGGAAACGCCTGCGGAGGATCTATAATTACGTGGAGACGAGCTCAGGCAGAGGTGATGCCGTGGAAACGGAGACAGAACGAAGCCTTTTGCCGGCCTGTGGTGTAAACGTGACGTTTGTTTGCAGTGACGGATGAGAACAGCGACTCCGAGAGCGAAGTCGAAGAACGATTTAGAGGTAGATCGCCACGGAACAAACGGCCTCTCGGAGGTTTCGCGTGTCTGAAGGTTTGTCACTGACCCTCCTCTCCAGCTCGCCGCCAGTGTCCGGCGTCGGCCCGGCCTGTGCCGAGCCAGGCGAGCCGGGTTCGGGCCCGCTGCAGCCCTCCGGACCCGGAGCCCCACCAGCGCCGGCTCTTTGAATACTTCTTAGTCGTGTCTCTGCAGAAGCCGAAGCCCGGGGGCCAGTTTCTGCCGGAGGTCACGCAGCAGTTCCCCTTGAAGGTATACGCCTCTTGCACTCGCTTAAACATAAAGATTCGTCACCGGACACGCGTGCATGGCCTTCCAGTTGGAGCGGAGCTTCAAGTTCACGAGGGAGACGGAGGACCAGCTGAGGACGATCCCTCAGTTCTGTTTCCCTGACGCAACAGACTGGGAGCCGGTGGAGAGCCACCCGAGGTAAGAAGTTTCATTCATTCATTCTCAACAGGTGACGCTCACACACACACACACACAAGTCACCTGCCACCGTTTGCATACCCCTCCCTCGTAGACGCCTGGTTCTCAGCCGTGGTTATCTGTGTGCCTCCTAGCGAGACGTTCGCGTTTGTTTTGACCGGCGTGGACGGCAGCAGGAGGTTCGGATACTGCCGACGTTTGCTGGTAAATAACAACAAGCCGAGTCAACAAAGTGCGCCGCCGAACAGGAAGCGACTAAATACCACGACCGTGACGGCTGAGTAAATACCGGCGCCAAAATGGTCGGCGTGCCTGTGGGAAAACAGGAAGCGCGCGAGGCTGGGAAAGTGTGTGTTTCTTTGAGTGTGTGTGTGTGTGTGTGTGTGTGTGTGTGTGTGTGTTTCACAGCGCGCACCAATGCATGTTAGAGAATTTAAAGCAACAGACTCCGGCGGTTGTCTTTCCAGCCCAACGGAAAAGGCAAACGCCTTCCGGAGGTCTACTGCATCATCAGTCACCTGGGCTGCTTTGACCTCTTCTCCAAGGTGAACCCATCCATTAAACCCCCCCCCCCCCCTCCATGCCAAAGTCACGAAGCTAACGATCAAAGGTGTGTGTGTGTGTGTTCATGGCAGGTCCTGGATGAGGTGGAGAGACGGAGGGCCTTGTCTCCCGCCCTTGCGCAGCCTTTCCTGAGAGCCATCATGGAGGCCCAGTTCCCGGCTCCAGGCAGAACCATCGCCGTTAAAACGTTCCTCCCGGGCTCGGGCACCGAGGTGACCGTCGCTAAGATCAAAGCCGAGCAGGAAACGCAGATAACCGGTCGGTGCTGTTGTGATAGACTGCGCCCGAGTCAAGTTATTCAGTCGTCGTCTTTGTGGGGATAATTAGCCGGTTAGCCGGGAGGAAGCCGCGTTTCCGGCGATAACGCATCCACCTCCCTCCAGGTGATGGAGCTCTGCCGACCCTCCGACTCCCGGCTGGAGCACGTGGACTTCGAGTGTCTCTTCTCCTGCCTGAGTCTCCGGCTGCTCCTCCGGGTTTTCGGGTCCCTGCTGCTGGAGCGAAGGGTCATCTTCACCGCCGACAAACTCAGGTTGGTCGCATCCCGCCGAACGTCGTGCTATTATTCAAGCCTGCAGCGGCGGAAGCTCCAGAGCAGCCGAGCTGGAAGAGATCTGGGTGGTCCAGACATGCGTCTCAAAAATAAACGAGCGCTCGCATATTCTCAGAGTCGTCGGGGGAGTTTTGTGCCCGGGCCAGCGTTCCTCTCTCCTGCAGGATGAAGCCGGTGGGAGCCGGACAGATTGATTGCGCTTGTGAATGACTGGAATGCAGAGATGAGAGGAAGTACGTAGCTTTCCTCGCCTCTCTGGGAAACGATGAGACTTTAAAACACACCCAAGGCGACCACGAGACCGAAGTTTAGACCGCAGCGCCTTCGTGCGGTAAAAACGCGCGTAGCTGGCGAGCCCGTGCGGAACGGCGGTCCAGAACCGAGGTCAACGGCACGTGCACTTCCTGTGTCTCCCCTCGCAGCACGCTGTCCCAGTGCTGCCACGCCGTCGTGGCGCTGCTTTACCCCTTCGTGTGGCAGCACACTTACGTTCCCGTGTTGCCCTCGGCGATGCTCGACATCGTCTGCACCCCGACCCCTTTCATTGTGGGCCTGTTGTCCGGCTTCCTGCCCCAGCTCACTGAGCTGCCCCTGGAGGAGGTAAGAGAGGTGCCCATTGTCGGCAGAGACTACTGGCGTCTTCTCCTGAAGTGTAATATCCTCCGTCCACAGGTCCTGGTTGTTGATCTCGGAAACGGTCGATTCCTCAGACAGGTAGGCCGTTTCCTTCTGACGGCTCGGCTTGGTGCACATGGATAACGTTTGACATTTGACATCCTTTAGTTGGACGACGAGGACTCCATCCTGCCCTCTAAGCTCCTATCGGCCCTGGAGAACATCCTGGAGAGGAGGAGGGAGCTCGCGAACGAGAGGGGAGGCGACACGCCGACGGGTGAGGCAAAAACAAGGACAACTTCTGTGCAATTTTTACAACCAAGAAAGTTCAGCAGGATATTCTGGTCGAAGCGCATCATTGAATTTCTTCTTCCCGTCTTCAGACTCTGGCCATCTCAGCACCGTTGTGTCAGAGGCCTTTGTTCGTTTCTTCGTGGAGCTGGTGGGCCACTACCAACTCTTCATCGTCGGAGAACGGGAAGACGGCTACTCCTCCTCTTCGTCCTCCCCGACCCCCTGCACCTTCCGGCGGGACGGCTTTCGCAAAGCCGTCCCCTCCAAGACAACGCGCCGCTTCCTGGAGGTCTTCATGGAGACCCAGATGTTCGGCTGGTTCATCCAGGAGAGGGAACTCCACAGGCAGGCCCTGAAAGGTAAAGACCCGCACCGGGGAAGAGAAGACTCCGGTGATCCGGATCCTCGTGACTCCTTCTGTTGCCTCTCAGGACTGTTTGAAGTGAGGGTGCAGGAGTATCTTGAATCCATCCACGAGAATGAACACAGGAGAGTCAACCGGTTTCTCAAAGGATTGGGTAAGACTATTTGCAATTGACTTACTGTCGGCTCATTTTCATCTATAAACGCTTTTGTTTCTCTTCCTTTGCTCCAGGAAACAAGATGAAATTCCTTTCCAAGAAATAAACGCTCCATAGTTCCAGACAAAAAAAAAGAAAAAAGAAAAAGTAAAGTGAAGAAGACGTGGCGAGACGACTTCAGAGATGACGTAGATTTTCAATTCATGTAATGAAAGTGTATAATGTATAAAAAGTGACTGAATATTTCGGCTCCCACTTGCAGTCTTTTATCAATCCGCCAGGGGGCAGTAGTATATTACGTTGACATTGATAGTGGCATATCTGCTTTCTTGTTTTTCCTTCAGTCGTGACGTCACACGTCTGTGAGGCTTTGACAAGCAAATAAATAATCTTTTGCCATTTTGCCACAGACGATCATCGCCTTGATGTCGCCGTGGATTTTTAATTCCCTGAAATCCCCACGTATTTCGAGCTAAAATGACTTTGGAAAAGTCCGTAAAAGAAAGTCAAAGAAAGCTGAATTGTGTTTGCTCAGCATTTTGCAGCGCCTGTTTGAGCACGCTATCCATTTGCTAACCATCCGTCGCTGCGTTTTCGCGCCTGAATTAGCTCGGCCGCTTCACTCCAAACAGCCGCGACTCCGAGTCTGCGACTGCTTCGCTATTTCAGTCTCTGAGTCACGGAAACAAAGCCGATCTTTATCCCGCGAAGAGGAAAGCATGTCTTTGTCAGCGTGAAAACAAAACACAGGTGCAGAGCAGAGCATAGTAGTGCATTGTCTGTGCGCCGGTGCTTCTGGGTTCGTGCACCCTGACTCAGCCCGAGGGCCCACCCCCCACCCCCGGGGGGCGTCGCGCGGTGCCTAACCTGACACCTTGTTAGCTGCAAGTTCACGCCGAACTGCTGACACAGATGTTGATGCATATACACAAACACAAACGCACAAGCGCATACATTCCGTCCATACGAATATAGCGGATAAAAAAAGGGGGGCCAGAAACACATGTGATATTCAGAGCCTGTATTAGCAGCTGTCACGCCACCTGGACGCAGGTAATGTAAGACAGGGCTCAGATAATCCATAGCAATGCTAAAATGACCACCACAGGTGCGAGGTTGTTTGCGCTCGCACCTGTGTCTGGCTTGTCTGACCTTTGACCCTTTGCAAAATCAATTCAGAATGTATTTATTGGTTTAAAACGGTTCAAAAAGGCTAGCATAGCAGTGTGAATCCAAAATATATTCCGGAACCAGATCCCCTGTTCTGTAATTAAAGTTGTTAAATAAATTCGAGTCAACATCGGCTACCACGACTTCCTGTCTGGGTCCCGAGGTGGGGAAGTTGCGGCGCTGCGAGAGACAGGAGGCGTCTCAAGGAGACGCGGCGAGAAACTAGATCTGACGGCGGCTTTTCCGCTCGTGTTTGTGTGCGGATAGGCGAACGCCAAAGCCACACCGTCGCTCAGCGTTTCCTGATAAACACACCTGGCTGCCGCTGAAGACCGCCGGCTCATTAGCGTGGCCGTAATTAGCGTGGCGGCGAACCCGCCACAACAGCCTCTCACCCTGTTTGCACAACAAACGTCTCGGGGTAATCATCATATTGTCGCATGTTTTAACTCTAAAAGAGCCTTTCAAGATCTTAATTACACCCAGCAGGATCGCACTTTTAAAGAGAGACGCTAAAGGCTAACGCCGCGATTAGCTGGCAATAAACAACTCGTCTACCTGAAGGCGAGAGCCGGCTGCAAGACTCACTTCGGTGCAACGTAATTATGCCTATTATTCTCAGCAGGAATAGAATCATACAAACATCACGGCCCATTACAGCCGACCACCGATTCAATTAGAACGTCTCTCCAGAGATTTGCAGACCTCATTTTAAGGCTCGCAAACTTGCATCTGAAACTCTCCGAAGGTTGCCTCTGCTAATTACATGATTTATGGTGTAATTTATGGAGGCAGGGGGTGCGGCGACCGAGCAAGACTTGCTATCAATCAAAATGAAAAGTCATTTTCCATTATTATGCCTTTATAGATTTAGACCCCCCCCCCCCCCCCCCGCAAGCCTCAGTCAAAATGGATTTTTTGGCACCGGTTGAGTTTGCTGAAAAGCTTGGGGTCACGGTGGCAATTTTGCTCAAATTATGCTTGTGCGCCTCGGGCATTCTTGTCATCGCAACACAAATATGGAACCTACGGGTTCCCATAGTCGGTTTGGAGCGCATAGAGTCCACAGCTCCTCTAAACGTCTCGCGTTGATTTTAATTTGTCTGCCCGTGTGAGAGCAGAGAGACGTGTGGGAATGAAAACAGAGCAGAAAGCAGGAAAAGAAAAAGCGCGGGAAACGGCGAGGGGCTGCCAAAGAAAGTGCAGAAGTTTCGATGCACGAGGAAAAAGTCGTGCACGTGGAGAACGCACAATCACACGCACGGAAAAGTTTCCGAACATGCGTCCGCCGGCTTGTTTTTCCGAGTTGCAGGTGCAAGTGTCCAGCTGCAGAGCTGCCAATGCATGCCAGGGGCCTGAATCATCCCCCCCCCCCCCCCCCTCTCAGAGGAAGGAGCCATCGGAGCATATGGACAACATACCGAGCAGGAGGAGGTGGGGGAGAGAGGAGAACGGAGGAGAGGTGAATTTGACAGGGGGGGAGAAGTGAAGTGGTACAAAGTACAGAGGAGGGGAAAACAGGGATTAGCAGTGGAGGATTTCCCTGCTGCTAATCCGTGTTACAGAAAAGTCTTAAGACTCTGGAATCAGACCAGGAGCTAGCAAAGATGGTGGTGGGGGGGGACGGAGGCTGCTGGACATGAACAGCAAGGGTGGTTTAAGGAGAGCAAAACAATCGTTGGTTGTGAGGTTGACCCTTTTTCGTGGCCTCTGGTTCTGTAATCTCAAATAGAGGATGGGGGGGGGGGGGGGGGGGGGGTGCAGAAGGAGGGGGCAAGGAAGCCGAGGCCACACACATTGATTTCCAGGCTTGAGGTTGCATCAGTCAGACCTGTCTGCACGTGGTCTGCCGTATTGTCCAAGTTTATCCACGCAACTCTTGCGCCACCATTAGTCATGGCGTCTGATGACGGGGGGGGGGGGGGGGGGGGTTGAGGTCCCTCTCCCTCGCTCTTTTGTCTTTGTCTCTCGCTCGCTCGTTCAGCTCAAACGGGCCCTTTAGGGAGTCGCACCCACAAAAGACTTGACATTTTTCAATCTCACCTTACTGGCTTCGCCTGTGGTTAGCATTAAGAGGAGTCTGTCTGGAGCCCAAGAAGTGAAGGCACACATCGGGGGGGGGGGGTTCTTTGTCAGGACAGCTCCGGGGTGGTCCGTCCTGCAAGTCAGGGCGTCGCTTATCCATCTTCACGCGTTGCGTTTCCTCGCGTCAACCTATTGCACTTTAAAGATTTAGCAAGACAATGTGCAGCTCCAGAAATGATGCAAAAACAATGGCCGAAGGGCTTCGAGCGTGAAAGTTCACGCCTTACGCGGAATGTTGCTCAAATGCAGCACGTACGCTACGTAAGCTAGCAAAAAAGCAGAACCAGAGTCGTTTGAAAGATGCAAAAAAATATACTGGCACGCTTAAAATGACAAATCGAATACTTTTACATTTTGCAGCTATGTCGGCCATCTTCAGTTAGCGTGTCCTAAAATGTGCTAACATTAGCCTCGAGTATAGTCTGATAAATAATGTGCAGACATGGCGAGAGAACAAATTGACTGACGACTGGAGGCGCCGCCTGTGAGTAATGTAGCCACGAGGACGTCTTTAAGCTGCCACTCAGCCGTTCATCACTCCGGGTTCTTATTCCCAGGGATTAGAAACGCTCATGTCCTGGCAGCCGTGTTTATTTTGCTCTGGAGCTGTCCGGAGAGCGCCTTTAGCAGTCGTATCCGTGATGCACGTCTCCGCTCAGGTGTTTCTACGTGCTTTAAATGTCATTTTTTTTTAGGGGTTTCCTGTTGTTGAAATCTCGTACATTCTGTCTCAGAGGATTTGCAGCATGTTGTTTTTCTCTCGCCGCTTCCAGCTTCGGTAATAAAAAAACATGTTGCGATGAAGAAGAAGACGGACCCCCCCCCCCCCCCCCCCCCTCACGGTTCTGCTTTATTTTGATCCTCGTTCATTTTCCACTTCAGCCGGTCGTCGGAGCGATTCGTGCTGCTGTAACTGAAGTCTGGAAAATTACGGAAAAGGGTTATGGCAAAGGTTTTTTTTTTTTCCACCGGTTCGGATCGTGGACGGTGTCGAATCGGTTATTGCGGGTCAAGGGCTTTTACTGCCGCATCGTGATGTGATTCACATTGATGCTCTAAATACTGAAAATCCATTACTGTAAAAAATAAAAAATAAAAATGGGCTGAAGTAAATGCGACATGTTTTCACCTAAGCTGATTTGACAGGCTCAGAATAGAGAGCGGGAGGAATAGTAAAGGTTTGGCAAGCAGCCCTGGGGCACATGGCGAATCCATCACCGAACAGGAGCGTGGTCGTGAGTGAGAGAGGAAGAGCTTGTATACCTAAAGAAACAAAATATTAAAGAAACCCACCCCATCCTTCAGCGTTGGGTAGAAATCTGTCCAATGGGAGACGAAGGTGAACCGCTGGGCCCCGCCCCTTTCCCCCCCGCTAAAAGATGCACCCTAGAGAATTCTGGAGGGGATCTTTGAACGCTCGAGCGGGACCAGAGTCGCTTTGCTTTGCTATTCATACGCTAAACGTACATATGTTGCACTTTGTCAAGTTGCTCACGCAAATCATTGCCTTAAATGACCTGGAGCAGCACTGGTGGTGGGGGGGTGGGGGGGACTCTGTAATGGTTGCAACATGCCAGAGACACATCCGCTCTTGGCTCATGGCCGACACCGCGGCTAACACACGGCGCTGCATGTACAGTTCACACGAGGTAGCCGGACCGTATTTTGATAAATGTGGGAAGCGGCTGAGCGGTGCGTTATCTCATCTGCGTACTGTCCAAGCCGCTGGCCGGGAATGACAAGCACAGTTGTGTGTGTGTGTGTGTGTGTGTGTTTGTGGTGGCTGGCAGCTGCACCGGGCCTGCATCACCATGCATCCGAATAAGCCGGAGAGGTTTCGGCTCCGTGGCTGCAGGATGTTCCAGAGCCGATGGCGTATAAAACTGTCCGGCGAGAGAGAGAGAGAGAGAGATAATGTCGTTGAGGAATGTACGGCGTAATTGCACTGACCTCATAAGCTCGCGTTTTGAATAAAGAGGAAACCAGAGAGATTTAATGACCTGCAGAGACGTTTAATGAAATTCCCTGAAGGCCGATTTGCCTGCAACGACCTTCGGGGGGGATTGGAGTCCAAAAGGAGAGATGAGAGCTCCGTTACTGGAAGAAAGGTGATTCTGACGATTCAGACGCAGCAACTGACCCCCCCCCCCCCCCCCACCCCCCAAAAAAAACAACACGCTACCTTTTCTGCAAATGCACCATCCTGACCTTCCCGACCTTTTAGATTGAACAACCGATCGGCTGGTTCATGGACTCTGAATTAGGGAGGCCTCCTCTGTGGTGGGAGATAAGCTCTCGTCCTCGGCTTGTGTTTTGGTCGTGCGCTTCCCGATACACTCTATTAACGCCGTATAAATCCCCGGTGCGATGGAGCCAGGTACCCATAGATCATCCTTCCCCCCCAAACTTCTGAAACCAAACATACGATGATCGCAATGCAGTCGAAATTTCATTCATAGTCGAAACTGTTGAAATTTCACAACCGGCGCCGCCACAGATGTCGACTGCTGATTAATGCAAAGCGTGCAAAACATCCCGACTCGTGCAGGAATTGAGGACACGAGGGCAGCGCGCGGAGCGGTGGCAGGTGGATTCCTGGGTCTGAAGACTCCGGGATCCGGAAGAGGAAGTTCAGATGCAAGAGAGACAGAAATTCAACTGCCCAGATGGTGGAAACGATTCGATCCGCGTTGGCATCGGGTCGTTTGTAGCTCTCAAACCGACGTCAATTACAGTTCACCGTCAAGTGGCGAAAACAAGTCTCTTCTGTTTGTCCGTGCAAAATGTGCTTTATCCAAGCTTGTTATTTATGCATCCAAGACTAAAAGAAAGCTCTTTGCCCCCCCCCCCTGCTACCATGGTAGCAGCAGCTGTTGACCGGAACACCGGTCACATGTGCGAACAGAAAAAACATTTGTGTGTTCTTTATTTAATGACTCCACGAGGAAAAAGAAAAGAATGAGCGTCGTTTGCTGCACAGCGGGAGAAGAAACATTCTCATTCTTCTTCTTCTGGAAGCGGTTTTGCTGATAAATACGAGTTTGAATTGGACAAGCCGAACCCGGGAGTCAGCAACAGTTACACCAATTTATTGAATTGCTATTCAATCCAGATGTGTGTTTATGGGAGCCTTCAGGTCGCTGCAGACTCATCACCAACTCCCCGGCTAGGCCCGCCCTCGGCCCCAGCCCTGACGCAGCTCATTAAACCGACCCCCCCCCCCCCGCATCCCAGGTTGAAGCAGCAACCCTCAGCATCGCCCACCAGGGTGCATTTTGACTCTTGCAAAGAGAGCAAAGTTATTTTCCACACAATTGGAGGATGGAAAGAGTTACTGGAGAGAAGACTCGACTGAACGCTACTATCGCCGTTTCCTCCCTCTGAACTTCAGCTCGTCCTTCTCGGCATGTCGGGCTGGCACAGATTAGAAGTGGTGTCGAGTATCCGGCTCGACAACCTTCCTCCCGTGTTTTGACAGTCATTAATGAGCGCAGATAATGCAGAGCGCTAAAGCCCCTGACGGAGAGCACATCCAGACAAAAGCCAAAGCAAGCATTCTTTGTGAAGCGAGGACAGGATGTTACTGTAACACCGCCGAGCAGAGCGGTGCCAGGCTGTGGGTACCGGTCCTGATGATAGCTGGCGTGGCGAAGGCCAGGCTGAATACCAGGACCGTCAGCCAAAGGGGATACGATAGCTTTAGCAGATGCTAATAGTCTTTTTTTTCTTGGAGGCCTTGGAAATGAAAAGTCCTTTAACCGAGACAGTGTGAAATATGAAGGACACTGCAGGACAGGAGCAGGACAGGAGCCCGAAGCAGGACAGGAGCAGGACAGGAGGAGCACAGGAGGAGGACAGGAGCAGGACAGGAGCAGGACAGGAGGAGGACAGGAGCAGGACAGGAGCCCGGAGCAGGACAGGAGCAGGACAGGAGGAGGACAGGAGCAGGACAGGAGCAGGACAGGAGCAGGACAGGAGCCCGGAGCAGCGCTCCACCTCACTCCCGAGCGAGCTCATGTGTCATGTTCTCCGGACACAAAACCGAGTCTGTGCACCGGATGTGTTTATTTTAAAATCTCCAGTAATGACTTAACTATGTCTTAAAAAGATACGCTCGGCCGAGGAAGAATGTTGTGTGTATATCTGGAGTAAATTCTGAGATAGTTACAGTCAAAACACTCCGTGGCAGCGCTGATACACCGCCGGCGGTAAAAACGAGCGGCGTCCTGGCACCGATGTGCTGGAAAAAGTCAGACTCGAGTTTAAGAGACGAGTTTAACCCAGTCAAGTGTTTTCAGCGTAGTTCGAGTGTGTGTCTAATCACACACACACAACACACACACACACACCCTACAGGTGCAGGAAGCCGTCAAATCTAAACTCGGCCCATATTTGGGTCCGTCACATGATCACACTGAACCCAAAGTGTTGACTTAAAGGCTTACAGTTTTTTTTTTTAAAGCATTCAATTGAACAGAAGACCACTTCTTTCCGCTCGCCACGGCAGCCAGGAGCTTTAGCCCGGCTGGATTCGGATCCTTCAATGAATTCACCTCTTTGGATCTTTTCTTCTTTCCTTCTTCTTCTATAAAGTACAAGCAAAGAACGTAAGAATCTCATCCAGGGTGAGATTCATTTTTCAAACGCGGTTCGTGATTCTGGGTCGAAGCCCTTCGCTTTAGTCGCTTCCCTCACCGCCGTGGCCTCGCTGCACCGTCGGAACGTGTTTAGCAGCGATTAAAAGCACAACAGAGAACGTCTGGTCGACTCTTAAACAACACGTCGGAATTAAATGGAGGCTGCAGAATGTAATAAACAGTAAAAGCCAGAAACGAGGCTATTCTGACAAATATTGTCCTTGGATGGCGGCCAGATTCTTGTCGCCGATGACTCGGCGCCAGAGGCAAGACTCATCCGAAGCCAAGAGGACTCTCAAGTGGGCCTGAGTGTTGTTTTGGAGTTTGAAGCAAAAGTGAATGGGCCAATGGCTCCCTGCGAGATAAGCTATTAAAATCCACTCAACGCTCAAACACGGAACGGCCCGGTTCTCCAAAAATGTGCACGGAACAGACGTGACGAGGACGAGGAAATGGCCGATGTATTTGGTTTTAGAGAATAATGTATGCCCTTTTAAATAAAGTTAGCTTTTTCCCCTTTGATTCCACTCCTTATGCTAAGCTAAGCTACGTGGCTAGCATTTTATTTAATATATGCAGGCCTTACAGAGGTTTGACGCATCAGTGTCGTGCAGATACTTCCCCTCGTTTGATTGGTCGAATCGCATGCTCTATTTGAGCATCTGTATCAAACATGCTGTGTGTGTGTGTGTGTGTGTGTGTGTGGTAGCCTTTCCCTCGCTCCTTGTCACGTCTCATGCTAAAGTATTTCCCCTGTCATTATTGCCATTATGAATAATATTCCTTCTCGTCGCGGCCCTTGCGCTCGGCCACATAGCTTACTTTTTTTTTTATTTTTTACACACAATCTGTTTACACAGCTGCGCGTCCTTCGGAGCCCGGTTTCGGCCCGTTTTGGTGCCATCTGGTACCTCTGGCTTCCAGCTAAATCTAACAGGATGCCGAAGGGAGAAAGGAGATGAGAAAAATCAGAGAAGCAATGGAGGAAGCGGAGGGAGAATTGGCTGAAAGTGGACATAGGGCAGCAGAAGTAGATGCACTGTAGACAGGAAGAACGATGGGGGGGGGCTTTGCCTTTGAGACTGGGGGGGTTTGTATTAGGAAGCAGGAAACAGCAGGCTGAGCAGGAAGTGTTGGCATTCTGGTGCAAAATGTCACACTCAAAGCTACAACGCTAACAAGAAGACGTTTGACCATTTCCTTACGTTAGAACCTCGATATGAACCGCTCTCGACTTTTAGAACCTTCGATTTCTCGAGCGAGTCGGTCCGTCCGTCCTTGCAGGGCAGGATCCAGCTGCTGAACGCGGGCGAACGTTATGAAACATCTGGGCGATCAGTGGTGAACCGTCATGTGACTCTGGCACAGGCAGCTTTCGAGCCATCTGACTGGTCATAAGTGTCGGAGGGCCAAACCGAAAGTACAGACGGCGATTGTGCTGCGTGCAGGGCTGGGGAGCACCGTGTCGACTTCGCCGCGTGATCCAATGATCCAAAGTTCACCGGATGATGGGCGCGAAATAGCGGAACGACTGGCTACGCGGCGTTCTTTGACCTCCTCCCCCCCCCATCGCAGCAGATACCGGCTTTGTCCTTGAACCTTTTGAAATGAGTTTGATTTCCTACCAGACGACGACTGGCAGGAAATGGAGACCGCTGCAAGCGACTCGCTGAAATTCCATCCAGTCCTACTCCATTCTAAAAAAAAAGAAAAAATCCACGCACCGTCTGCAGATCATCGCCCCGAGCCACGCCACTCCTTCCCCGTCTGCGCCCCTGCCACACTTTGATGCAGCTCAGCTGCAATAACAATATGTACATGTTTAAGTCATGTAGACCTACCCCTGTCTTCGAGCTACGCGTCATTCGGCCACTAGGGGGCAGTTTGAGTGCGTTCAAGTCTGCAGCAGCTGAGGTCAAAGGAGAAGGCCCCGTTTTCCTATTTGAAACAAAGTGGCAATGAAGACCGATGCGTGGGATTTAAACTAACAACTTTGTTTGAATTGATGTCTCGTTGTCGTTTAATGCATGTCAAAGGCGTCCAAAGACTGCGCCTAGACATAGTGCACCGCTGAAAACGCCACCCCTTAAAGAACACGTTCTTTAAGCTGTTTCTAAAGATGGTAATTCTTGATTTCATATCAGAGGAAATGTTTTACGTTTTAAAATGCTTAACCCCCCCCCCACCAGTTTATGAGGTATGCCTCATCCGAAAGAAATCCCACACACAGAATGAACCACAGTTCAACTTGTCACCATGGCAACAGCAAAAAACACAAACAACAAACAGCGAGAGCAGGAAGTTTTCCTGAAAGAACGTAAACCGCTTTGTGAGTAATGCTGCAGAAGGTCAACCTGACAGGCGGAGCGATGGGCAGCACTTACCCCACACTTACGCTACGCATCACATCAGCGCCGATCAACTCGTTCTGCGGGTTTTAGATCGTGGCCGTTGGCTGGAAGGGAATTGAACTTGCTGCAGCACAATTAAAAAGCTCCGCTCTAATTGCGCAGATGGTTTATTTTATTTGCACGAAGCGGCGCTACGCTCCCCTCAAGATTTAGATTACACTCTGAGGTATCCAAATGCCCCCCCCCCCCCCCCCCCCCTTCTGGCGCGATCTGAGCAGAAATGCGCCGCCGTGTCGGCCCGTGTTGCTTTAGAACTTCTACCAAAGGCTTCATGGTGGACAAACTGGTCCCTGAAATCTAAATGGTGCAGGCTTGGGGCCTGCACAGGTGCACACACACACACACACACGTGCCACCTGCGTCTGGTTCGCATCCCGCCGGTGAGTCGGGCTCTACGCTGAAAGACGAGGGTTCGAATTGCATCTCTTTCCATGTAGCGGCGAAGGCCGATGTGGCAAACCTGGATTTCCTAAGCGGCCCGCCGTCTGACTCAGACGGTTGGCGTGTGGCAAGTCTGCTCGGAGGAGGAGCTCGGCGCGATTCTGTGGCGTGAACGGCGAGCGGAGCGTGGACGAACCCCGCGACCTCCACATGCTCCTCCCCCTGCTCGCAGCTCCTGCCAGGTCGGGGCGAGCTAGGCTAGCATCGCTTCACACAATAAACGCATCGCAGCGGAGGAGGAGACAGAAAAGCGGCGTCTCTAAATGGTCCGACTCTTCGAGTCTCTGGAGACCCTTTAGCTGCAGAGCCGGACTCCAGCTCCTGGTTCCTGCGGAAATCTCATCCCATTCCACACGGAGACAGTTCTGGAATATTCCTGCGTCACCTGCAGCAGCCGCCTCCTTCAGATCCCAGGATTCCATTCTGGGACGGCCTCCAGGACGTCTTTTTGGAACCGGGTTCCTCACAGATCTGCGTCTGAGGAGCGGAATCTGGAACTCTATGGCTATAAAGACGGACCTTCTTCTGAGGGATGCTAATCAGTGATTATATAATTTCCAGCCTGCAGCAGCTTCTTATGTTGAATAGTATAAATCGTTTAAATCCCAAACTGCGTTCTTGTTGCTCCGCCCGGCGCTGGCTGCGTGTTTGAGGCTCTGAACATGACAGTTGTAGTTCCTCTTTACTCCGACCTCAGCGGTGGTTTCACAGCCCCGAGCGGTTTTAGCTGCACCAGACGGGATTTATCAACAGTCTGTATCTCGGTGTATCACACAGCAACCCCCGGGCCGTCACTCAGACACAACCGCCGAAGACGCGAAACAAGCGGCGGCAAACATCCACACGCCCTGCAGCGGGCGCCGCATCCGTCGGGCGACCGGTTCGTGTTCGTCTTGCTCATTTGTCTTCAGACACTTTGAGCTAAACTCCCAGAAAGCCATGCAAGAACCGAACGAGTTTCTCCCCAGAGTTCCTGCACCAGATTTATTTTTGTTTTACAAGTTCATCCCGGAGCAATCGGAACGCCGCCACGATTGCTTTGAGTTATTTTCAGCTGCGAGCGGTTTCGCTCTTGCATTGCGGAACAATGGCGTCCGTGTAACGGCGCATTTAGGAATCAAGCAAACCCACTTTGCTTATTGACACCTTTAAAAAGTTCCCCGCGGCGTCGTTCTCACGCGCAAAGGCAAAGTCGTGTTTACGAAGGACTTACTTCCCCCCCCCCCCCCGCCGAACAACTTCGTTAGCACGTTGCTTTTCTCGCTGAGCTTCCTCCGCTGGCTGGAGGAGAAGTGAAAGGGAAGGAGAAGGGTTTGTGGCTGGCGGCTAAAATCACAAAATCACGTTTCTGTACGAGAAAGGAAAGACACAGAGATTCCAAAAAGAAGTCGCGAAAACAAACCCGAACGGTGAATGGCGGATTATTGGGACCGTCCCTGGAGCGCCTGGCGAGGACGACTACGCTCGGAGGCCTGGCAGCGTTTAGACTCAGTGTCTCATGAGAGACGAAAGGATGCAGATCCTTGGCCACGGGGGGGGGGGGGGGGGGGGGGGTCAAAGGTCGGAGCCCGGATCGCATTACGAACGCCTGAACCCGCCGACACATCGGCGCGTGATGAAAGGATCCGCTGACTCATTTGAAAATCCCAAGGAGAGGTTATTTATTTTTCAGATTCAGAACAAAGAGGAAGAGGAGGAGGAGGAGGAGGAGGACGACGACGACGCCAGCGAGAGAAACGGCACGCTGGTCCCTTCGCCTTGCTTGTTGTCGACAGGACGCGACATTTCCATCAAGCGCCACATAAATAAGTCGGGTTTAATCATCCAGGCGGAAACTCGCCCAATTTGGCGTTTTCTACCCGGAAGGCGTGAGACCCAATAACTGAGCTGATTGATGCTCTGTCCGGGTCAAGAACCCGTACTTTCATCCGCCGCCGCCGCCCGTCCACGCCAACAAGCGCTCCCTTCCTACAGACTCTCCCATTGTCTTTAACACCGTTCGTCATGTTCATCACGCCTGACCCCCCCCCCCCTTATGATCCTCCGAAAGACGCACGCCACCGTCTGACAGATGGACGCGTTCTTTTCCGTCGTTAGGACTTTCCTGCAGCTGCCCGGCGACCCCAAGGTCATCCGAGGATGCCCGACAGTGGACGTTCTTCACATTCCTGCAGCATCACATCCTCGGGGAAGGAACAAACGGCTCCGCGGAATCCTCCGCGGGAGCTTTTGAAGTCGGGGAAATGCAGGAAGTGTCCGAGCAAAGGTCGCCGTGTTCATGCATCAACTTGAATTTTAACGGCTTCGTTGATGTACGGTACGGGTCCAGCGGTCACCCGTCTGAACCAGCTCGGACTTTGGGAGACTCGTTCTGTTGTTCGACGGCTCCCAAAAGCGTTTAGCCATTCAAAAATAACTTCCATTCAACAACTATTGGATTTCCAAAAACGATAGAAGTCCATCCAAATGCACCAGGGCTCACTGTTGGGAATCCTTTACTTCTCATGCACTTTGTGAGCATCCGACATGCAGCGACAAACCAGATGTGCTGGACATCGTGTTCCAGTGAAGCCCTTCACCCCGACTTGTCCTCCAGCCAGCCAGGCACTCAGTCCCCACTCCCCCCCCGGGACAGCGGTTGGCAGGACGCCCCGTGTTTTTGTCTTGTTATCCATGTCTGCCACTTGCAGTTCCTCTGGCTGCCGCCCCCCCCCCCCCCCCCCTGCCTCGGCCAATCGCGGAGCGCCTCCAGCTTCCACAGAGGCCAGACAGGGCGGTGTCCCCTCCTCTGCAGACGGGCTGGAAGAGGCGCTCACGTGAGTCCTGTTTATTTGTCAAGGGGGGGGCAGGAGGGGGGGGGGATGCCTGTGGAATGAAGTAAAAAAAATCTCAACTGGCGGGAAAAGCAGGAAGGGAGGGAAGTAGGGGAGGGGAAGAGGGGAGGGGCAGGACCGGGAACTGGACTTCGCATTTACGGGTCCTGGGACTGTAGCCGACTCGTCGAGTCGACCTTTGTCACTTTAAAGGAAAGTCCGGTGACTCAGATACATGATTCAAAGGCAACGCAGTGACCTCTGTGACCTCTGGGCCTGCCCCCGCAAGGGTGCATAAATCAGGACCTTGTCGGGGTAGCTTCTACCGCTTCAGGTTTTTGGGTCACGCTCGCCACATTTTCACCAGATAATGAAATTGAAGCTTGTAATTTCTCATGTTTGACTCGCCTCAGTGTGCAACTGTCTCCCCCCCCCCCCCCAAGCACCTACTTTCTCTTCACCCAGACTGAAGCACAGGCCGCTTCTTAAACCAGGCCCTCCCCCCCCCTCGCATTTCCATCGCTCTCACCAGTTGGAATCAGCTGTGGGTTTGGTTTCTCTCTCTCTCTGGAACATCCGAAGGGTCAGAGAGGGGTCAGGACGGGGGGGGTAAATGTTCCTCACCTACAGGTGACCCGGTCCCGATGCCCTTATTAAACAACTTATTAGTGTTTTATTACCCAGTAAATTATTTCTGTGCCTGCAAACGCAGCAAATTCTTCAAGGGCGAAGATTTTAACTGCCCACATAAACACGATAAACGCCGGCGCCAGGCTCCTCGCCGTGCTTTAGCGCAGGACGGGTACGTTCCGTACACTCTGTCTCTAGCCCCGCCCACTGAGACACGCCCAGTCAAGGATGCTTGCATGGCCGACATCCCTGGAAGGTTCCCGTTGCTCTCGGGCTGCAATGATTCCCGTCGTGCAGGCGGAGCGCTGGAATGTTAATGTGTGCTTTTTAAACCCGTGAAAATCTACGCTTCGCTCCCTCACACTCGTTTAATCCCATAATCGCTTCCTGCAAGTCCCAGACTTTTCTTTTCCACTCGAGGCCTTCGAGCGGAGCGTGCAAACCGGCGTCGTCGTGGACTTCAAGCGGAATTCTATTCACCACCTGTTCCTGATCCGGAGGCATTAAAGGACGGGTGGAAGCCTCGCGTGCTGCCTGCGGTCCAGACAGACAGACAGACGTGCGCTCGGCTCCTCGTGCACATAAAACAGAGACGAGTCCAGGCACGAGGGGGGGGGGGGGAGGAAGGTGAAGGCGAGCCTGCGGGACAAAGTAGACGATGAAAGGTGGCGCGAGTGGCTTTTACATCGGTTTCCTGGTAATTAGAGACGTTTTCCATCCGGACGAATTTATGACCGGCGCTTCGTAAAGAGAAGATCGGAACGACGGCTAGAAGGAGCCGTCGCTCAGACGTGGAGCCTCGTGGCAGCGTTCAGCGCAACCACCTCGCCACTCGCCACCCGCTCCATCCTCCCTTTCCACTTCTCATCACTTACAAACCCGTGGCCCGTCAGCACCAGCCGGCTGGCGGGATCAGTTATCCGGCTCGTTTTGGAACGCTGCAGGTGACTTCAGGTACGAGTATTTGGCCCAAAAAGAAAGAAAGAAAGAAAGAAAAGACACTGAAGGTCGGCCTTCTTCATCGATCTGAAATAATTCGTTTTGCAAATGTCGGCCTTGAGGACGGATTCCGGATATTTGATGGCTGCACACGTGCAGTTTTTGGGATGTGAAAGCTCTTCCTGTTTATTTGCCTCCAGACGAGGATGCCGTAACTCCTCCTCCTCCTTCTCCTCCTCTGGATTGAAATAAGCAACAAACCAGTAATGGCGAGCTGAAGGCGACAGCAACCAGCGGATCTCTCGATCTTATTGACACGGGTCTGGATTAGAATAAATGATCAGAGACGAATGAGGCGTGTTCTCTTTACTTGATGACCTCAGCTTGATAAGCTGTGTGCTCATGACGCGGAGGGCAGCGGTGTTTGCTCCGGCGTCCTTCCTTCAAGGTGAGTTTCGGTGACATCATTTACCAAACAGGACTCTTGTTAGCTCAGGCTGCAGCGTTCAGACAAGCCGAGTCTCCGTTCGCTTCGCTTTACGCCCGCGAGGATGAGTCGACTCCCCGTCTGAAGCCGAACGCTGCAGGCTACAGATGCTGCATGTGGATTTATTACAGCTGTGTTATAGCAAACAAAGAGATGGGGGGGGGGGGTCCACCTGTTATAATCGTGCACAGGAGTTGATCTCTTGCTTTTTATTAAATGTGATCGAGTTGTTTTACGGCCTTTTCACACGTGCGTGTGCAGAACAACAAATTCTAAGCTACGGTAGTGAATGCTAATCGGATTAGCATGATCATGGGGGTTTGAATTTCTCACGCCTACTAAAGGCAGTTCTGTTAGCGACAGTCACATCGCCTAGCAAAGCTACGTCTTCTGCACCCTGCAGGCTTTAAAGCACATTTACTTACTAAATTTGGCGCATGCAAAAATCAATGCATGCTAACACAGGTGTCTGTCGGTGGCATCGAGCCGTGACGGGACAAAGAAACACTCAAGACATAAAAAAGAGCTACGTGCAAACAATGCCACACGATTAGCTTCAACACTGTTTTCCCCAGCTTGGATCACCTTTAGCAACATGAACGCTCTTTGCATTGCAAATCATTTGGACCTCACGTGCAGCACTTCCCACCTCATTTGAATTCCCAAACGGCTGGAAGCACGAGAGTGGAAAGCGACCCGCCCGTACGGTTTTGTACAACTTCCCCTTTGTGTTTACCTGCCCAGGTGTCGGGCAGCGGCGTGGGGCCACCCTGCATGCAGGGAACAGAGCGTCGCGTGTCGACCTCGCTCTCCTGGGATCTTTTGAGTCGGCGTGCAGCCCTGAGCTCGTAAGCCCGCTCGCACGCCACGTCTCAAACCGGTCCGAAGTCGTGCGCCTGCACGCGCGCGGCGCCATTCATTCAGTAAATCTGGTAGAAGCTACACAATGCGGCCTCGCTAGCACCTTATTAAGCCGCCACGCCGCAGCCGTTGAAATTACCATGTAATCTTTGCAAATAGTGGGCGTCCTTTTTTTACTGTAATTGGCGTGCCGCTAACGCTCGCCAGGCGCACGGGGCAAGCAAACAGCCTGAAGCATTGTGACATCGACAGAGCAAATATACTGTAACGGTTCATGTTTTAGGAGTGTTCATTATTCCTACGCTGCAGAGAGTCCGCAAAGGCATCCAGGGAGGAGGGGCAGTGTGTGTGTGGGGGTGCCGCGGGGAGGAGGAGGAGAACGGCAGAGCTGCGGGAGTTAGGGACAGAGTTACCCGTTCTGTTGTTGTGGCGTGGTTACGGCCGACAGTGACCATTCATTAAAAGCTCTTTGTGAGATCCGCCGTGTGCTTATTCCAGCGTCCGACGGACGCTACAATACAAATACAAAAATATAAATGTACACATGTGGCATTCTTTCCAGTGACCTCGGCGGCGAGTTCATTCTCCCCCCCTTGCACATATGGAGGCCTGGCATCGCATCAGCGCTCGGCGGCTGCCCTGCTACTATCAGCACATTTTTTAATTGCCTGGCTTTCGAACGCAACAGCCTCCGTGATGACAGCATGCTTGTTTATTTTTATACGCAAGCAGAAAGGCCCAAACCGCCCCGGCCATATAAGGTACATTTACGGTACGATGCCGGCCGAGTTGTATTTTTTTTTAAGCCTTTATCGCTGCGGAAATATGAAAAACAGAAATATCTATGAGTGAAGACGTCAAGATTGTGCCGCGGGTTCGGGTTCGGGTGGCTGAGGCTCTAGAAGAGATAGATGGGAGGGTGAGACGCTAATGAGAAGCTAGCGTAGCGCCGTGGTATTTCATCCGTCAGGAACTCATCTCCACATAGCGAGGCTTAATAAGCCGAGTCACGTCACCCAACTGTCTGGCGTAACTAGACAAACCGGCCCTGCGAACGGAGTCTAGTGCTGAGTCATGCTACAGACATGGCAACCGAAGCGCCTGACGAGAGCATCGCTAGACGCAAATAAAGTCACGAAAGGTTCAGCGAGTCACGTCACGCGAGTAACAAAACCCATCGCGCGACTTTACGGATCGTAAAAACGAGTCTTCTGTGTGAAAGTCAAGCGTGATTCGTGCAAAGAACCGTAAATCGCGGCGCGGAAGTCGCCCTGGCGTGCCACCGACGAACTGCGCTGGCGCGGCGCCGGGCGTGTTGCATCAGCTGACGAAGGGCACGGCCCTAGCCGTTAGCATCTCCAACAATGAGGCGGTTCTCGTTCGACAGGTCCCGTGACTCAGTCGGGACTTTCACGGAACACGTCCTGAAGCCCGGCCCATCTCCGGAACATTCGACATCCCGATCTGTGTGACTGCACAGCGGCGGTGGGTGCACCTTCACGGGCAATCAGAGCCCGCTTTATCTGCGCCGAAAGGTCAACGTGTTTTCATGCCGCGATCAGATGGTTTCTGTTTGTAAACAGAACTAAGTAAGCTCTCCACGCACCGATAAATCGACGGGAAAGTCCCTCGGCAGCGGCGCCAGAACAAACGGGTTCATTGTAAGAACTCAGATTTAGTTCTTCCCGCTCGCATTGCGCTTCTAGCTCGCTGTGGAGGTACAAGCCGCCATGCTACGTTCGCTACAGCACGCAATCATTCACCGTTAGCGAAAAGGTTCGTAGCAGAACCGCGTCGCCGATCCTGAGGAGGCGACGGCGACGCACAGCTGAGCTGAGGCGTTTGAATCGTCGCCCGTTTGCGGTTTTGACTTCCAACGTCACACGACTGTAGTTTCGTAGCAGAATTAGCAATAGAAGGTCTCCTCGGTGCAGAAGAGATATTCAACCGTGACGAGGAGGGTCGAAATCAGACCTTCGGAAACTTCGGAAGCATCTTGGTGTAAAATGCCAAACTTCAAATTACACAAACACACAAACGCCTCACTGCAGCTGGAAAGTGAAACTCAACTTGATGGCGAATCGGACTCATTTGTACACTTGAACTTTCGTTGACCACCTTTTTTTAAAATGGCAGTAATTTCCTGCGTTCTCTTGTCGATGCGGTTTCTGTATTTCTATATGTGGAGCAGGAATAATACGTCGGCAGAGCAGCGAGAAACTGAAGGGAAGCTGCGGCTCAAACTGCTGACGCTCCGTCCTCGCGGTCCGACCAATAGAAATGCACATTTCACCGAGCGAAATTCAACCTGCGCAGGAAGTATGCATGATCCCACTTTTCCCCATTCTGCACCCGTCCTATGGACGGGCTGTGTGGCGTAGCATGGACGCTAACGAGGCTACAGGAGGCTACAGCTTGGTGGGACGACACCGACTGACATCGTCAGGCCGGATCCTCTGCCTCGTGACTGATGGAGTGAGCAGCATGCGAGGCGAGGAGCGCTCCCTATACTTAGTGAACTCCTGGCGTTCTAATGGGCCTGACGTCGCTCCGTGCTGCGGTCTGAGGTCGTTCCACCAAGCAGAGTTGGGGAAAAAAAAAAAAAACACGGAGCGTTCGAGCAGGCTAAAAATGTATCTGACGGCGACCGCTCTCGGCCGAAAATACCCTCAGAAGGGTATTATTACCATTAATGAGGGATACATTTGACTACATTTGAGTCGTGAGCGAGACCAACGAGACCGTCTGAGGAAGAAGAAGGTCCCCCCCCCCCGGGGAGATTCTAGATTCCGCTGACGCAGCGTTGAGACTCTCACGTTGGTGACCGTGCGAACTGCCTCAGATGTTTCAGCCCGTTAACTTCAAATCGCTCGCACGTCGTATAAAACTTCTGCTCTTACAATTTCTGCTGATGTTCTTCCAGTACAAAAAGACGTTCTTGGGATGGTTTTCATCTCGCAGGGGGGAAAAAAACGTGGCATCGGCAGATGCGGGATTCAGTTCCAGATGTTTCATGGAAAGGCTAAATGTCGCCGCTCAAGCCAGAAAGACAAATTCAAATATTTTGTCAGCGTCAAAAGAAAATCTGAAGGTTTCTGAACACATGATGATACCGAAGCCTAAACGGTAAATCATTTACAATAACAGGAAGTCGTCTTTAGACCTGCCTTGAACAAATCAATCACTATATATATATATAAAAACAACTAGCTAATCCTTGTGTGAGCACGTCCCACAGGTTTATTGTCTGTAATGTGCTTTTAATCGCCTCCTGCACGGCCCGATTTATGGTCGACTTGTAAACTTTACGCATTTATCGTAACCCGACTGAAGGTCACAAGCACAAATGACTTTACACTTCCCATTGCATGCACGCACACACACACACACACACAGACTGCTGACGGTTGAGTGGATGCAGCGGCGTCTAATTCCATCTCATCTGCATCACGCTAGGCGAGAATAAAAGCTCCGGAGCGCCGCTTGTTATTACGGCCTCTCTGCTGCAGCTCCGCGCTGGTGAGGATTCCCGGAGTGTGTTTTTTTTATCTCTCTCTCTCTCTCTTTTTGCGTTTGTTTGTTTTCATTTATATGTGTCTCTAAATCTGCCCTTGCCTGAAAAGAACAAAGAGCCGTCGGCACCGCGGCTCCTCCCACCGGCACGGAAGGAAACCATCGGAGTCGAGATGCTGGCCAGACTGGTTTGGCCGTTTGTGCTCGTTGTAAAATCACGCGTTTGTGTGCATGCTTTGTGTGTTTGTGTGCCTTCTGATGGTATGAATCACAAAACGTCTGGATTCTTCACATGCAAAGCTATAAATTAAGGTAATGCAAGCATTCTTGGAACATATTAAATTTGAGTGAGGATACAAACCCCTAAAAACCTCCCTACACTGCTATAGAAAGCAGGTCTGTGTTGCAACAAGGACTTTTTAGAACCTCTGGAGGTCAATAGTCTTGAATATCTGACTTTTGTTTTGTTTTTTTACTTTCAACAGCTGCCACACAAAGACAAGAAGAGGAAAAACCAGATCTGCAAATACTGAGTTCCACATTTTCACTCGACCGGTCTGGCGATCTCGTGTTTTCACATGTGCACACATTGTGGTGAAGTCAAATCGTAGTAAAATCACACACGCATCTCCTCCACAACACAAACAAAAACCTACTTCTGCTGACGAGGCGCGCTTGCGTTACCTCCGGACCATTTTCTACGTCCGTCGGGACGTAAACTATCAGCTGAAATGCACGACGGCTCGGCCCGTTTGAGACGGGGAACATTGAGCACATTGCATATACGTGCGCTATGCGATCGCCAGCGCCCGTTATTAATCAGCCACATGTGGCGGTTCGGTTTGGAAAATATCCCGCCGTTTGTATATTTTTGGCAGGAAATCGAATACCCGGCATGTCTCGCATTTATGAACCGTTTAGCTCAGATCAAAAGGTCGACGTGCCCTTGATCCGGCACTCGTCACGGGATCACCGCGGGCGACGTCCCGCGGCGTACCTGCAGCAGGCTTTACAGTCAGCTGTCAGAGATACGATCTTAGCCTCAGAGCTACATCGCGCCGGAGCACCTGTCAAACAGCGAGGACGGGAAACGGAGCAATGGCGGGGGAGGAACATCCCCACATCACCCTTGGAGCTGGATATTTTCCAAAGTCCCCCCCCCCCCAAAAAAAACCCCAGAATCTACGAGCTGTGCTTCCACACGGGGCTCCACTTGATCCCGGGTCCTGATTAGATTAGCGGGCTCGGCCACAAAAACAGAGCAGAAAAAGTAGATGGAGGAACAAAAGCCGGGAAAAGTCTTTCAATAATCGCCCATGTCATTCCCGTTTGATCCCTTCTTGCCTGTGAAATATGCCCTTCATCCCCTTTAAACGCTCTTCATCGCCGCTTCGCTCTCAGGGTTCAGCGGGACGGGACCCCGGGCACGGCAACAGCACCTGTCTTTCATTTGGCCTCTCCGAAGCGAGCCAGAGAACTATCGAGACACGCTCCCGGCATTCCTTACGGTTTAACTGCTCCTGTTGAATGTCCTGGTTTTTAAGAGGGAATGAATTCGGGGGCCTCAGCGGATGACTTATGTCGGAGCGTACGAGGGGTTCTTCGCCAGGGATGTTTAGTTTTGGGGTCAAAGGATGACCTGAAGCTCATCAGTCAGCTCTAGATTTTCAGAAGCAGGTGGGGAAGCAAGTTGTTTTTTTTTTTTGGAACAGTTCAGTTCCAATTTACTCTCAAGGTTGAAAAAAGAAAAGAAACTCCCTGTTTATTCGCCGTCAGCTGATGCAAGCGGCCGGTTCCATCTGTCGTTTTGGATTATTCCCCGTTTGGCCTTGGACGAAGATCAATCCCAGCTCAACTCCTGATTGGTCCGCGTTCACACTGTAGCTTTCCGTGATACAAAAAAACCTGAGAAACGAGTGTAAAACAAGTCTCGCGTGAGCAGAAGAGCGACTCCAAACGATGCTAATCTGGACCACTTTGCAGCCACTTCTGCGTGGCCACATGGGAAAGTTTAAAACGGGTTCAGCGAAGCACGCACAGCCCCCTTTAAGGCCGCCGCCTATCTCTGCCTCCATCTACCTCCTCCGTGGTCCAATGGCTACGCTCCTGATGGGGAGCAAGACAAACAGCTTGACCAATGACCTTGCGCGACCCCGCTAGCTTTGAAGTAGCCTGGCAATCTGCCTGGAGGTGGATCGGCATTTTAACAGCGCTGGACATTAGAGAGAGCGGCGCTAAAAACCACTCCCTCGCTTTTGTAGATTGCCCCAGATGAGAACACGGCCTCCCGCGGGACTAATAGCACAAGTCGGACTCATTCTCAGCAGGGTCATCAACCGCCACCGCCACCTCCAACGCCAGTCGGTCTTGTTGTTTAGGGCGGATGCTTTGCACAATCTCCCTGAAACAACAAACACCCATCAGACTATTACCACACGTAACCCGGTGTAATTATCTTTAATCGCCAGTCTCTGTTGATTTAAATTTATATTTGCGGCTTTGCTCTCTTCAGTCCCGAAAATACCGGAACGCACATTTACAGAAACGGCTAATTTTGCCAACAGTTCCAGAACGCGACGACAAACGGTCGTGAGCAGAAGAGGTGTGGCCGCTGGTGCAAATCTGAATCCGTGTTGCCGCGGTGCAAAAAGATAACGGAGGGCTTATGGCTTTTATCAGCTTCCAGTCAACGTACGATTGCGGAGGACGGTGCAGAAACTCCGGTAGTGGCGCTGAAGATAGCAGAACAGACAAAGATAGCGTCAAAATCAAATTCATGGCTTCCACGGTTGGTTTCACGCATTTGATTTAGAGGCCGTTCCTGCCAGCGCTCGCACTCCCTCCTCTCGGCTAATGGCCGGAGTCGTCTTTGCAGCCGAGACATTCTTTGGGTGGACTTTTTGCTTCTTTCACTGATATTTCTTTCTTTCTTTCTGGGTCTTACTCATCCTCTCCTTTATCTCCACCATCCATCCCTCGCCGTCAGAAAAGAAAAGCTGATCTCAGCTATCTGCTTTTAGCGCTGCCCCCCCCCCCTCGCCTTGCTTTCATTTGCAAACCAGAGAGAAAACTGGCAACCCGGTGTGTGTGTGTGCGTGTGTTTACCCTACAGCCCTTGGGACGTGACTCAGTTTGCAATCTAAGACAGCCCCTATCATAATGACTGCTCATTACCTACCATGCTATCATGTAAAGATATATTTATACACCCGAGGACATAACCTCATCGCTCATCAACATAACAATTATGGCTACTTTACAGGCCTTTTTTTCGGAGCCGAGGAGGAAGCTCAGAATTCCCTCAGTTGCAGAAATGAGCCCGAGCGGTTGGTGAATTAACAGCCACCTCCCGTACGCCGGTTGTAATTCCTGCTGCGACCTCGAGGTTAGTTGGACGAGTTATTCAGCGGTCGGATTTTATCTCGTGGTCGGCTGGTGGATGTGACAATAAAAGACTTGTCCTCATTTGCTCATAAACTCAGTTAATCTACTTCAGCAGGACGGTTCGACCGTGACGGACATGACCTGGCAACGCGAGGGCGAAAACACACAGTTGCGGTCATACTTGGATTAAATACATCTTAATTCGCATTAGCACAGATCGATACGTGACTTCATTCTCTTCCAGCTGAGCCCCTAGCGGCCAGATAAAGAAACAGTTAGCAAACCCAATCTAGCCAAAGGGATTCTCTATTTTAAAGCATCTTGAAACGTTAGCTACGCTAGCCAACAGCTAACTAGCACGCTTTAGAAGTTCTCGCTATCTATAAACTTTCGTCTCACACACCTGGTGAAAGCCATAACTCAAATTACTTATAGCTAATTAGCGAATCAGCTATATTCTAACTAGCATGACAAGAACACAGCTTGAACTCATAAAATCACATTTATTTATACAGGCCATGCTACCTAGCTTTGTTTGTTCAGAACGTACCTCTGAAGGGTAGCAGTTTTTATTATAAAAGAGAGACGTATGGAAAATTGGCCCAAGACTTCAAACAGAACTCTAAAAACAATTGCTGAGAACAGCACATTTTTCCCTCTTCGATGGCAGTTCACTTAATAAAATTAGGAATTGTCATTGGGGGCTTGCGTTTGCAGAAGGATGTTGTTTAAGACTTGGCAGCTGGCAGTAGGAAGAAAAGTGGAGGGGTAATAAATTACGCTGAACGTCAACACAGTACAGATGTGATATTACGGCGCAGATAGTAAATCAAAATGAGAACATATGGAGAGTTTCAATCAGAACCAACCTTTAAATACAACTTAAAATCATAGGAGTTGATAGAAAAGGCGAAGCTTATCAGGACGGAGTGTTTCTATCTAACCGAATTAGATTCCGTTCACCTATCGGCTCCACGGCGACTGCCCTTTGTGCCAGTCCACTTCAAGAAACCCCAGAGTATCGCTTACGTGTAATCCTAGAGCTTAATTTCAGTTAATAATCGACCGACACGACCGCATTACGGCTTATCACGGGCTAAAAGCATCATCATCATCATCATCATCAATCATAAAAAAAAAAGGGGGGGAGGGCATGATTTTGGATGGCGTCCAAACGCATGCAGGTGCGTCTCGTCGATTTCACCGTGGACTGCGTGGACAGATGGTTAATGTCCAGAGGGGAGGAGAGACGGCCGGCGCTGACCGTGCTGATTTACTCGAGATTTTATATCGCGCTATTGTGGGGAAAAAACAAACAAACGTGTGTTTCTCCCAAACCCGAATGTAGTATTTTTAGATGGGTGAATTATATTATTCACTTGCACGGAGAACTCTGTGGTTTTCCACTCAGCACCAATGCAACTTTTGGCTTGTGGTTTAGCAGGAAACGCTTCTCGCTCTCTTTTTCACCAGCAAAAGTGAAAAGAAGTTCAGAATCACAAAGCGTGGGTGCAGTTTTTATTTTTTTCCCTTGTTCAACCTGTCGTTGCATGTGGTGCAAAATGTTTTTTTATCGTGCCAACTCTGACCTGTGAGATAATCCCACAGTTTAATGGGCATCTTTAATCCCACACAAGTCAAGTGGAAAAAAAAAAAAAAAAGCGTTACCAACTCACCCGGCCGCTCTGTCCATTTCATCACCCCCAAAATGCCGATAAATCACCGGCTGCAGCTGCAGATGTGGAGTCTCAACATCTGTGAGTCATCTCTCCGGGTAAACTGAGACAGTCGGGATAAATGCGGGCAGTGGAGGTGAACAAGACGCGCTTCCCCCTCGCTGAACTGGTCTCACAAATGTGGTTGAACTGGGCAGGGAGACATTTCCAAAGGAAAGGAGTATAGTTAGATACCTTAGACATATATTACTGCAGTATGGTCTGGATTCTAAAGACAAATCCACCCTTCTGACAAAGTTCAGATGCATTTCATCTTCTCTTGTTTAATAAATGGTAAAAACACAGTGGATGTTTCCGGCACAATCCCCAGCGATTCGTATAGGAATTTAATAATTCCCAGAAATCTGGTTGAATATTTGCCGTGAAAAACACTTGGATGATTTCACACACAAAAACATTCACACACGTCTTCTGGTCATGTAACCAAGTCACCTTCCTAGATCACGCCCCTGGTGAACTCCAACAACCTCATTTTGCTCATTCACACTTTCTATGTCACGAGTCTGGACATTCAGTACCGATGCTCTAATGTCCTGACTCGGCTAGCACCCTCATAGCGCCTCCGGTGACAGCGACATGCTAATTAAACATCACATTTCCACCCGACGCAACTCTCGGTCTGCTCGACATCAACTTCGAAATATCTCAACGATCATTAAATGGATTGTCGTGAAATCTGGTGGAGACATTCATTTCCCCCTGGAGATGAATTGTTATAACTTTTGTGATCCCTTAAAGGCACGGCGCGCATTTATTTTTGACTCTGGGCTTTTATGAGGTACTTATCCACGGTCAGTATATTAAAGTAGATGGTTAGGGCTGGGCATGCCATGACACAACTCTGGCTGCAGGTTCTCCAAAGACGGCAAAAAGAGGGAATCAGGTTGAATCTGGATTCTGGAAGGCCTCACCTTCACTCTTAATGAAACGTCAGCAGCGTGGAACGAATCCCGGGAAACTCTGATCCCCATCCGTCAGGTGTCTTTGAACCAGGACAGGCGAGAAATTATGAGACAATCTGAGAATGTAGATAAAAATATATAAAGATTTTTTTAAACATTTTAATAATCTACAGAAAACAGCATTTAACATCCACCCCCCCCCCCCCCCCCCCCCTGAAAGGGTCACGACCCGATCTCGCCCTCTCACAGTGGCGATCGCACGCTTTACAAGCACTTGTTTTGCCCTCGGCGTGAACTCTGAGTGCCGAGTGTCCTCGGGTCAAGCCTTACTCACCGCCCCAAAAAAAAGGCCAAGGTCAGAGGTCAAGTGTTCAGAGATCATCCGCCGCCAGTTTTCATCTTCAGGATGTTTTACTCTCTGAGGTTCGGTGAGAGACACTGACGGATCCGGCGCGTAGAATCCGCACAGAAACAGAAACCGGCCATTTCCTACCAGTAAGAAATAAAGTGTAGCATAAACAAGGAAGTAATTAACGGGGAAATTCACCCTCCGTAACAGGTGAGACCAAACTTACACCGCCTCCAGGCTGCTTTCAGTTCGGAGACTTGCCCCGGGGTATCAATCGCAGCGCGAGTCACCTCAGCAGTTCATCGTTGCCTCACTTCACCCTCCTGCCCGGAGGACGCCGAAGCCCCGGGGCCAGATGAAATGAATTAAAGGGCGTGGATGCGCTGCCCCCCCCCCCCCCCCCGATGGATTTGTTCATGTTTACGGCCCTGTGATGTAAAGGGAACGCGAGTTCATTCCGTAAAGGCAGGAAGGGGGCGGTTCAAGTTTCAAGCAGTTTCGACTCCTCTTCTCCCCGATGCGTCTGTTTGACCCCTGGTTGGGGTGGAGCTGAACTCTCACTGCATGAGTCGCCCCGCCCAGAGCGAACCCAGTGTGTAAAACCGTCCCATTGGCAAGTTGCTTTGTTGACATCCTGCACTCGGCCAAAATGCTTCTCTTTCCTCCCTTCTTTTTTAAAATCACGCTTCCTCCTTTTCTTTCTCTCCCAACCACCTCCACCTCATCGCTCCGACTCCAAGAGCACACGACCGTGAGGCGGAGCGAAGCGGAAAAATAAAGCTGCCCCTGCCCTCCCCGAAGAAAAAAAATTAAATGAAGTAAAAAAAAAAAAATCAAGTCAAATTAATACCAACACGAAACAGATGGGGGAAGTTGTATTTCCAGAATTAAACAGGGCAGTTATAAAAGAAGGAAAAAAGGAGAACGCTCCTTCCCCTCTGGTGGAGTTTGCCAAATTGTGAGCTCATTCTTTGTAGGCCCTCTGCTGCACATCTATTCATAGCGCCGGCTCCAAGATGTCAGACGTTTACGACCCATTTCTCCTCGTTATCTGCAGCAACGATTACTGGCCCGCGAGTTTAACGCTGGAAATACGGGCCGCAGATGGATGGCGGCGAGCCTGGGTGCACAGAGACCGATTAAACTCCTCGCACTTCTTCAAACGTGCGAGAGTGAAAGCCAGCGTGAGGAAGCCGCTTTCTGAGCGTGCTTTTAATGAGCGGCGTCCAGAGATCAAAGCTAGGGAATCATGGATTCCAAACTACAAGCTTTTGTGATTTCAGGAAAATCCATCCATCCACTTCCGCTTTTTGCCACAGGAGTCAATCCCAGCATGCTGTGGGGCGAGAGGCGCGGTACACCCCGGATGCGTCGCCAGCGCGTGGCGGTGAGACAATTTGGAGTAATCAATTAATCTCAATCGCATGTTGGGTGGGGGGGGGAACCCCCCTGGAAATACCCCAAGGGGTAGATTTTGTGCTAGCAATTAAACAAACTCACCAACATTCCATTTTTTAAAGAGGTAAAAATAAAAAATAAATCAGAAATAGTTCAGCTGAAACAATGTTGCACCAAATGACCGAACATTGTTGCTATGACAACAAATTTCACGTCCTTTCTAAAATGCAACACGGCGGCGCCGCCACAGAAGATAGGAGGTGGGAATGATTTTTGTTGCGGGTGAATTTGATTTTAAAAGAACGCAGAAAAACCGGCCCAAGTTTGGAGACGCCGGATTTAAAGCTTCCTTAAAATGGCAGGAATTAGACAAAATGACGTCACAGCAGATTTAAAATAAATAAAAGCGTCGTTCCTCTTTAAATGTTTACAGCGGGCCGTGGGCTCACTAGTAAACAGTGGCGCGCGAGGCAGCCGCGACACTGTGGGGCTCGCGCCCCACGCGGCTATCAACAGGAAGGAGGCAGCCCACGGAACTAATTGGGCGGTGTGTGTTTTGTGAAAAGAACAGCCTGTGCTCGCCGACGGTCCCGCCCCCCCGCCGCTCTCCGATTGGCCGGTTGCTAAGTGGTCTGCTTTTCCTCTCTCGGCTGTGATTGGGCGCCGCCGCAAGCCAATCACCAAAAGGCTTTTTTTTTTCTTCCCTCCCTTTCTGCTCGGGCCCGCCCCTTGTTGTTTTCTGCAGAGAGGCAGATCCCAGATCTGGTCCCGCTGAGGCCATGTTCGGATTTCAGGCTAAAATGGACTCTTGTGTGCCGGATCAGAATTCCAGAGTCACTCTGAAGCTTTTTCCTTGTTGGAAAATACCCCATGCGAAGGTGTGGGAATGACTCAGAACCCCGTGAGGGCAATAAAAGGCATCATGGAGCCGGAGCAGCTTTCTTTATGTCTAGACTGATAATTATTCTAGACTTCTATCTCCTTCGGATCACACTCGAGTGTTTGTGAAGGGCCGAGTGTGTGCCCTGCAATTAAAATAGTGAACACACTCATTATTCACACCGCCTTAGCTTTTTAATCAGTCAAATTACACAGCGAGGAAAAAGAAAAAAAAACACACACAGCGTATAAAATCTATTTTTAGGCTCAGTTTTGCAACAGTTTATTTACTTTTAAAACAATAATGAAAATATATATTTACAAAAATTTTGCTTCGGGAACAACAACAAAAAAAACTCCACATAAATAAGTTAGTATAATATTTTCAGTGTTTTTCAAAATAAAAAAAGAAGAAAAAAAAATCACACAGGTATACACTTCAAGGGGTTACACTAACGGAGGCAGTGTCACTTTGTTTTTCTGCCCCTGCGAAAAGAGAAATTAACAATAGTGCAATTACATGTTCCACATGAATTCCACACAAATCTTTGATTCACATATTTGCATAAGTAACCGAGTGACTTTAACACGTTGTGGCGTTAACCTGGACCGCTGGCGGGAAGCGAGACCAAAAGGCCGCTGGAATAGCAACTCTCCGAATTAAAAAACATTACGGCTAATTCTTAGGATTATTAGCAAATACTTGGTTGAATATTGCTCAGAAGTTTAGCCCCTCCCCCCCTCCAAAACCCCCAATCCCCAGAACAAAAGGCACAAACTTTGGCAAAATAAAAAATAATTTTTCTTTTAAAAATAAAAAAGGGGAACTAAGAAGACAAAATTTGCCTGTAAACTTTATCCGTCATGGCTGTTCCCGGTTCAGAGGACACCCCCACCCCCCCCCACTCCCGTCTTACAGTGTGACCATCCGAGCCTTCAAAACCAAAAATCCACCGGGACCAAAAACAAAACAAAAACAAAAAAAGCCACAGAAGAAATCTGCATATATATTTTTTTTAAACTTACATCAATTTACCTGAATAAAGATAAAATATGACAACTTAAACAAAATTATATTTCTCTGTTGGAAATTGCACCGCAACTTCCCGAGTCAAAATCACACACGTATACATTTAACAACAACAAAAAATCTGTGTGTTTTTTTTACGTGCTACATCTGAAACATAGGTAGTAGATTTATTTTTTATTTTTTTAATAAATGAGCAAAACCCCGTTTGCACAATGCTACATCGTCTGCTGCTTCTGAGGCAATTTAATTGAAATGAGTGCCAAAACTTGATAGTGTACATTTTCAGTGCATGCACAGCCCCCCCCCCCACCCCCTCCCTGTCTGCAGGAAAAGGCTGAGTGCTACGTTCTCTCCCATCCGTCAGATGATGAGAAAGGCTACAGTATTCCACCAGCGACAGGTCTCCCCACTCTGTGGGGCAGAAAGAGGAGACAGGCTGCTTGAATGGTGCAGTTGGGGGGGGGGGGGGGGGGAATAAAACAGGTTTTAAAGGTGATGACGTCGACATGGCGTGTCTGAATTATAACCGTTTACAGGTGGATGAGAGTTAAACACGCGTACAGTCACTGTTATAACGTTATAACGCCTGCTTATAACGTTTTACATGCGTTATAATGCTTTATATTACAGCCCACCGGTGGGGTGGAGACGCGCCCTCACCTGCATGGTGCCGTGCTTCACGGGACCTCCGCGCCGGTCTCCGGCCTGCTCGGCGCATCCTCCGCGACGTTCCCCGCCTGACTCGCAACGTCCGACTCCTCTTCATCGTCGTCTTCATCGGTATGCGACCTTTTACTGCGAGTCTCGGTGGAGGAGGGACCTGGCAGGAAAACAACAACAACAACAAACACGCAGGAAAGTTGTCAGTGTCGCTGCGCAGAGCCGCACGTCCTCGCGTCTTTATTTAAAGACACCTGAATCACCTGGAGCTTCCGAGCCTCTCTTCCTGGAGCCCTCTCTGCCGGGCCCCTCCGCGCCTCTCCGGGGCCGCTGCCCCCCACCGTGCGGCGCTCTGCTGAAGAACTCCGGGGCGTCGCTCACCGCTTCCCACTCGTAGTTCCCCGGAGGGAGCGGCGCCTCGCCGACCGGATCGTAGTTGTACTCCTCCCTGAAAGTCCGCACGCCTTCCCGGATGACGCCCTCCAAACACCTCCGCACGTCCTGCGGGTCAGGTGAGCCGAAAAGGTTTTTGCGCACAGAGGTTCTGGCCGCGTCCTGCTGCCGCGCGTCCACCCGCTCCAATGTCGGACTCGCATTAGAAAGGCGAACATCTGACATCTTGTTGCACATGCGACAACGCGCAAAGGACGCGCAAAGGACGCGCAAAGGACGCGCAAACTTCTATTTCCAAGTGGTATTCCGTTCAGAGGCAAAGTCGCGGGAGCGATGCGTGCATGCTCCGCGCGTATCATCCGACCACGCGTACGCACAAAACTGAATAAGGCGTCTCCAAAGGCGCAAGGTGGGGGGGGGGGGGGGGAAGCAAGCCACTCCTGTCAAGTCCCGTGTTAAGGCAGATAAAAACAACAAGTCATAACAGCCAATATGGCGTTAGGAGCTCCGAGTGGAGGAGAAAAGTTGACATCAAGGACTATTTAAACAGACAAGGCGATTGGTCCGCGCGTAAGGACCGCCCACCGAGGGAGCGACACAGAAACGAAGCGGGACGGCGCTGCACGCGAACGTGGCCTAATTGACCCCCCCCCCCCTTTGATGAATTAAATGCACAATAAAGAGCAATCGGACACGCGCCTTGCGATTTCCAGAATGACACGGGAGCGCGCGCGCGCTTCGTGTCTCCATTAGCGGCTGATTTATTATCAGGAGGGACTTTTAATAAAATGATTTTATTTTTATTTAAACGTCATTAACTGTCAGTTGTACGCCGCGTGCACGCGCCGCGAGATGACGCAGATAAAGGCTGATAAGAGAAGCGTTCTGGAGACAGATTTATCTCCCTGGGGGGGGGGGGGGGATTGGATTCACATAAACACTCGATTAGATTCGATCAGCGCGCCTCCATTCTTTCACGGCTTCAAGGTCATCGAAGGACAATTAGATTTTACGCAAAAAAAAACATGAAACAAAAAAACCATAGATCTGCCTCCTGGTTTACGATGACATCATCCGCGCAGAAAGCTCTTACGTCATCACTGGCACGCCGCCTATCTATGTCAGACCGGTGCCACGGGGGCGGTTCGGGGGCTCGTCTGGTTGGGAACGCGCGCGCGCGTGCGTCTGGAACGTTAACACGAAGAAGGAAACGGAACGTGGAGTTTTTGAAGACTCCTCCTCTTTTACGCTCCGGAGGAAGCCCAGCGGCGCAATGCACCAAACGTGTCGCGGACGCGCGCGCGCGCGCGCACGCCCGACGCACGAATGTCCCAGCTTCAACTCTGCACCCGGTCTTCTTTGCGTTCCTCCGCAGCGCTCGCCAGAAATGGGAGAAATCGGCGCCTTTTAACGCCACGTCGCTTCAATCGAGGCCTTCAAAGAGCCGAACGTCACGTGACGCTTCATCCGCGGCACCACCGACGCGTCAGCGACAGAGGAACATAGTGTTTGTGTCACGCACGCCGATTGCACAACACGCAGTCAATTCCACCGCCACGCATTGTGTAATTACGCATTAATAACGGTTTAGTCTTATAAAAGAGAGGATGAATGTGTGGAAGTAAAAAAAAAACACACGCGATGATGCAAAAGGTCAAAGAGCAAGAGTCGGAACATTCATTTATATTTATTATATGAAACATTATTACATGTTCATGAAAAATAATCAAGTATTTCGTTGTAAACTTGTTATAACAGATGATTTTTCACGTTTCATGGCTAATAACAGAATGTTATGGCGCTCGGCAGGCTGCCTTTTGGAGCAGCACCGAGGCTTTTTCATCGGCATGAAGCACCCGGTCTGGTTCTGAGCCTGCAGCCACACGAAGCCCGCAGGAAACAAGGAAACAAGGAAACGAGGAAACAAGGAATCACAGCGCAGGTAAACTTCTGCTGCCCATCTCCCCACCTTATTATTTACTAGCTGGAAGCTATTGTAAACGATAACGTGCAGGAGGCTTAGATTCTCAGTGGGGTGTCTTTTTGGACTTGTCCCATGTGTCAACACGGAGACATGTCTCCCCTGTGGACTCGTCCCATGTGTCAGGAGACGGCTGGCTGGGAGCGCTGGTTCTTCTTCTTGGCCAGCTCGGCCCGGATCTGATGGGGGAACTGGTCCAGCTGCCGGTTCACACACTGCATGCAGAACCTCTTTGTGTAGAAGAGACTGCAGTCCTGACAGAAGACACAAAGCAGGAATCCACCCTTTAAATGCTTGCAAATGCGCATTCCCGAGGGGGGCGTCCCCGTGTCCCCGTGTCTCGGTTTCAACCGTGAGCGTTTATGCAGCAGATATTGTCCTAATAATTGGATAAACGCACCGATCCGACGCAGACGCGTTTGCTGCACAGACTGCAGGTGGAGCCCAGGACCAGAAACTTGTCCTTGTCCGGACTGAAGGGGTCCCGGCTCACAAAACACTCCTCGAGCAACCTGACAGGCGACAGTGATGGCACATTTATAACATAATTCTTATATTAATTTGTTTTAATGCCCCAAAACAGCGCCTGAAATGCGACGTACAAATCGCTCAACGCTAGCATATCCGCTAGCAACGTTAGCTCGCAGCATAGCTAACGTCAGAGCGCTAAAAGGAGTATTTTTGCTTCACGTTCACTTACACAATGGCTCTGGTGTTTGGAGGTTTCTGGCCAAAGTACGTAAAAGGGCTACTTAAATCACATAACTGGCACGTAAATATGTCTTCAGGGGTTTCAATTGATTTATACTCCATCGTTCGGACTGCTAACTTTCGATCCCTACTATTGTGAAGTCATAACCCACCCTACGGTGTCTCTGATTGGCTAGTTTGGTATTTTTAGGGATTTTGGTTGGTTAGTTTTGTGGAACGATCGCAAAGCAAGCCAATCAGCGACAAACAATAGGGCGGGTCATAATTTTGCAGTAATAGGATTGGAAGTTGTGCGCTGAGGGGCGGGCAGCAGGAAAAGTTACTTCCTGGTTCTGTTGTGGGACGCAGATACAATGTTTCGTGAAGTTGTACCGCCATCTAACGGACGGGCGGGGCAGAACCCAAGACGTCGGAACAAATTGTATACATTTTTTATATCGAGTAACATTAACGATCGTAATACATTCAGTGAATAATTAATGAACAGTTATGACTAACAAACTAAGAGCTAACACCAACTCCATCAGACGGATGCCCAAATCAGAGATTACAAAATAAAACCCAGTTAAAATATTTTATTTAAATGTAGATTGGCACTTGTCAGTACTGCATGAGACATAAAAATATATTTAAAGATTTTTATCATCCTGAAAATTTGAGGAGAATACATTCCACATTCTTCTATGTTTACCCCCCAAAAAACAGTTTAAATGATTATTGTATTTGAGGTGGAAATATTCTGAAATCTGTATCTTGGTGTACGAAACATTTGCTTCTACTCATCCCTGCTAGTTCCATCCTGTTTTGTGGCATCCAGGGACAAATCTGTTTTCCACTTGCGTGTTAAAACTTCACATGCACTTAAAAAGAAAAAAGAAAATCACAGATCAAAACAAAACTTGTTCCCTGCTGAAGATCAAAAAGAATGTTCCCCGCTGCGTCCGGCCTTTCATGGGAACAGTCAGGAGCTGCCTTTCCTGGTTTTCATTTATGCTTTCGCTCCGGTCTAGAGAGAGAGCCGCACTGATCTGCACGACGGCGTCCGGATTACTCGTCTGCAGGGTTTGCGTCCGGCTCGCTCTCAGTACATGTCCCTGTAGATCTCCTGCAGCAGAGGATGCAGCGACGTTTCCTCCGTCGTCTTGATCTCCTCCACCAGCTGAGCGTGCTCGGTGACCAGCTCCCGGAGGTCGGCCAGCTTCTGCAGGAGTCTGGGGAAGAGGAAGTTGTCGTCGGGGTGGTTGACCAGCAGGTGGAGACGTAGAACTTGGACGATGTCCTCCTGCAGTCGCTCCACCAGCGGCACGTCCACCAGGCCGGGGCGGTCTAGAGGGGAGGGGGCGGGGGAGGGGGCAAACAGATGCAGAGCGATCACTTCCATCACTTTTAGGTAGAGCCGAGCCGTCTTCCACGCGGCGTTCTTCACCTCCGCAGCAGATGATGGCCGCCACAAACAGGGCCAGGTCGCTGTCGTGCAGCTCCAGAGAGTTGAAGCGTGTGGCGAACTGGAATTTGGGCTCCATCATGTCGCCGAACGGCCGCCGGAGGCTCTTGAGGAACTCTCTGGTGATGAAGCCCCCGCCGCCAGCCACCAGCAGGCCGTCTTTGTTCATGCAAGAAGCCAGGAGTGTGAACATGGCTTCATAAACGCCGTACTTTAAGAGAGTCACCTAGAAAGGCCACAGCACGACTCACACGTGGGTTTTCGTGTCTCGATCTCGGTTTGCTCATCGTTTTATAGAAATTAAATCCGCTTTCGACTCTTCTAGACCGACCTGATCGTTCAGATCCAGGCTCTGGAAACCCGGCACCGCCTTGGCGAACTCCGTCAGCTGCGTGACCGTCTCCACCGAGGTACTCTGGCAGCAGTGGAAGAGCCGGGCTTCAGCCTCCCTCTGCTGGAGCTCCCCGCGTCCCACCGCCGGAGCCGCCCCCCCGGGCTCCGGACGCTCGCCGCTCACCCAATGGGCGGCGAGCGTCCTCTCTGCCAGCTGGAACGTCTCCATGTTGTGAATGACGAAAGGCTGCAGGGAGACGACAGAGAGGAGAGGACGTCGGTCGGCGCGGACGAAGAGCGAGGAAATGCGCCTGCCGTGCGTCTCCTCCCCGTACCGGCGTGCCCGTTTTCCCGGTGAGCACGAGCCGAGCTTTCGCCTTGTTCATGTTGAAGTTCCTCATGTAGGCTTCGTGGATCTGCCGGACCAGGACCCTGTGGTCGGCCAGCATGAGGGTCGCCGCCTCTTTCTTCGCCGCCTTGCTTTCCACCTTCAGCTTCATCTTCTCCGCCTGCGGCATCCGACCGAAGCGGATGGCTAAGTGCACAGAAACATCCGTTACAGCCGCGCACGTCGCCGTCTTCCTCTCCGGTTTCTACGCCCTTCAGCCTGGGAGGTCATCGTAACGAACCCGCGTGACCCCCCCAGCTGTCTGCGGGCCAGATGTGGAGCGATACGGGCCTGTGTTTTCTCACCCGACACCAGCGGGACATTCTATAAACTCCTGCGTTGCGAAGAAGCCGCGCCGCCACTCGTCCCTTACGACGCGACCCGGGGTCACGGTTCTCCGGCGGTCCCGCGCCTTACCGTTGTGGGACATGCCCACGGAGAGACACTTGTGGAATCGGCAGTGCTGGCACTTGTTGCGGTTCTTCTTCTGGATTCGGCAGTAGCGCTCGCACTTCTCGTACTCCAGGTTCAGCCTGACGGTCCTCCGGAAGAAACCCTGGTGGAGACGGAGGGACGCAGACATTAGCTCGTCCATTCTCCCGGACGTCCCGTGCAACATTCCGTACCCTTTCCCCTCGGGGACCAACATGGCCGATGCACTGGAGGTTTATCCCGGCGTTCCATCGACTGCCCGGCTCCAAACGGTCCAAACACTTCACGCCTGCCGCCACCGCAGACTTAGACCCTCGCGCCTCAGCGTCACGGCATTCCGGACACACTCCATTGATCAAGGGCCCTCCCTCCCCCGCCCCCCCTCCAGCAGGGTAACTGTGACTGCGACACTATTATGCAAATAGCAAACAATGGCGCCGATTAGCTGCGACCACCTGCAGCTTAGAGAGAGAGTCCAACGTGAGCCCCCCCCCCCCCGCGACTCGGCAAACAATGCAGGAAGTTAACCCTTTAACGATCCCCGAGACGTTCCGGTCTGGAAACAGTCTCCCACTTTCCAGACCCTTCACGTGCTGAGATCCAAGCCCCGGCGCTGCCGACGGGTATCGGGTGTCGTGGAGGCGGGATCTGTGCCAAGCAGGGGAGAGGTAACGACTCAACCAAGGACGCCCTGTCCCGCCCACCTCATGTGAGCTGGCTGCCAGTCACACAAACGTTCCACTGGCCTCCAGGTCGATGACTCGCAGGGACGCTCGCTCGCGGCACGCATGCGTTTGTGCACGTGAACGCGCACGAGCAGCATTAGCATCGTTCTGAACGGGGCTGGGACTATTTTCTGTCTCACCTTGCAGCCCTCACACGCGTGCACGCCGTAGTGGAAACCCGAAGCCTTGTCCGAGCAAACCCGGCACTCCAGCTTGAGGGGGGCGGCGCTCTCTTCCAGGAATGGAGGTGCTCCACAGACGTCGGTCGATGGACTGGATGCCGGGGTCAGTGTGTCTGCAGGCGGGGGGGCAAATAATGACCGATTTGACTACCCCCCCTCCTCAACGGATTCACATGAAGGCTGGCACTTTTTTGGAAAGCAAAAGATTCCCAGTAGACGTATATTTAGGAGGAAAGCGGTCTGATGACTCGTCACCTTAGCGTATGCTAACCCTAGCTTAGCATTTTGTAAGCTAACATTGTATGATTTGCACATCTTTAGCAGATGAGCTATAAGGTAAAGCACATGCTTTAAGAAGAAGCTTTAGCCATTGCTTGCTTTATGCTAAGCTAAATGCTAGCTGTACAGCTAGTGTAGCTTTAGATACAAACCGCTCAGGAACATCGGGCTGTCCCCCCCCCCACAGAGGCCTTTCCAGGACTCACCCAACCCGATAGAGTTCTCGGACCCGATGCTCTGGTACTCCGGGAAATCGAACCCCATCGAGTCGTCTCCGATAGCCTGGGACAGGTCGCGAAGGTCCTCCATCAGGTCTCCACAGAGCGGACTGTCCAGGAGGGACGGAGGGTGGGAGAGATCCCCGGCCATGGCGGGGAGGAGGCCTCAAACACCGGACTGCGATGGGAGCAAAGACAGAAAGGCCTCATTCAGAGTACGTCCCAGCCAAAGTACACCAACTGATTTATTGATCAGCCGTCTGAGCCGTGGCGAACCCCCTGCTTTCCCCATCGCCTCCAAGGACATTGTCTTTAGACCTCAGAGGAACCGTAGTCCCAGACGGCGGGCTGCTATCTTTAGGCCACAGGGGGAAGAGGAAACAGGATTGAGCTGCGCTCGGCGAAGCGTCAACAGATGAGGGCCCTGAATCCAGATCAAAAGCTGCTGCTCAGATTTTTACTTGTTTCGTCTTCAAGCTTTTAATTCTGTTGCTTAATTTCATGGAAATCCCCCCCAAAATTGTAACATTTCAGATTAAATTAATTAAAGTTCAGCCTTTTACGTCACTTTTCCCACATAATGAGAAGAAATGGAGCTTTAATGAAGGCAGAAGGGCTAAAATAAACAATAATAGATAAATAAACCTCGGAGGAGAGTGCTTTTACTCCTGCGTCATAAAAGTTGATCAAAACACGCACGCGAGGTCTACGCGCGCCATTACGTCACAGATAAGTTCGTAAAAGTGTCGTGAGTTACCTCAGGAACTCCGAAGCATCTCCGCCGTTTGGGTTCGATTCCCGGACGCTGCCGATCGGCTGCGACGAGTCGCGTCCCTTCTCGTTGTCAAAAAAAAAAATCCCTTCATCCTTACCAGGAAGTGACGTATAAATCACCGCGACACACCCATGGTTTCCACCAATGAGTGGTGCGGAGATCCGAAAGCGAGCCCGCCCCTTCCGGACAATCGCTGGTTGGTCTCCAGCCCTCATTGGTTTGAGGTTTGAGTTAAAAACGTAAAATTAATCAGCTGTTTTTAAAACGTAAATCACAAAATAAGGGTTTAAACAGGTAAATATAGCAAAACAAAATCTAAAAAAGTGACAGAAAATACTATTTTAAAATTTATATCGCTCAAAATATATATATATTAAACATAAGCTTTTACAATAGATATTACCTGAAATAAACACAAAACTCTACCACTGGTGTTATAAAATTGTGTAACCCATAATTTAGATTAGGCTTACTGGCAAAATAATCACAAGAAGTTTAAATAGGTTAAAATTTAGAAAGAAATATGAACAAATTCCTAAAATAACACGCAAAATCCAACGTTCCCTGTTGTTAAATGATTTAACCCTTTAGCTGCACATTGGATGCATATTTTCCGAAGACAGCGCACACTTGGAATCCTGCTTCATTTAATCAACAACGTTGTTTTATTTCATCACTTTCTGCAACATAAATCTTGTGAAAGAACATCAAAGCTTGTTATATGTAATATCTGGCGCCATCTGCTGTGTGTGTGTGCGTGTGTGTGTCCACGCTAAGGCAAGGGCCTCTCTGGGGGTATTCGGACTTCATCCTTTCATTTTCCTGTCTTCTCGCGTGTGTTTCCACTCAGGGAGACAACTTGTGATTTTTTATTAGGGTTGTTTTGTTCCAATAGTGAGAGCTGGTTCATGTTTTCTGAATTATACTCAGCAAAGCAGAAAAAAATTGTCAACGTTCCCGCCAAGAAAATGCTGCAATTCCTTTTATCCTGTGCCAAGGGGTGAGTTTCCACCTGTGTGTGTGTGTGTGTGTGTGTGTGTGTGTGTGTACATGCGCTCGCTGACGAACTGAATGGGAGAACCGGACTTGGACCGGAATAGACCTCTTTAAGTGTTGAAGTGGATCTTAATGAACTGGCAGATGCAGGATTTTCAAAAGTGTAAAAAATAAATAAACAAAATCAACCCATATTTTGGGGTTTTAACGTTCAGATTTTTAAAACCTTCACAAAGATCACAGAGAAAACTTTAGTAATGAAAAGACTCCGACTCCAGACATCCTTAGGTTTAATTTCCAGTCTCTTTATTGAGGAATATTAATGACGCCACTCACCCATCAACTACGGAACGTCGTTCTTTAAATGTCAGTTTCATCCCGGCCGGATGAGTTGGATCCCCGTGATGTATTGCTGCCCCCCAGGGAAGGCAGTAGGTTGTCTAGTTAGCTCCTGATGGGGCAAAATCACAACCCTGAAACCACACAACCTACTACCTCACCCTGTACGAACACCATGAGTCCCCCCCCACCCCCCCGGCGGGCGGGCAGGAGGAGGATCAGGACCGGACGCGGCGTGGGCGGGCACGAGAAAACCTGACGTATGAAATAAAAGCTGCTATTCGGCGGTGAAGTTTCCCGCGTCCGTGACGACGAAGATGAAGGCGATGACATCACCGCCGCTCCAGGAAAGACAGTAAGTTGTATAGTCATCTGACAGCTTGGGAATGACCCTAAAACTATACAACCTACTACCTCACCCCGAAGGACGGTTTATCTCCCGTGGCTCCTCGCCTCCTCTCGGGTTTCCTCCTCCTGATGGAGACAAATGAGAGGAGAGAGCGAGACGGGTCACACATTAACCTCTTGTCTTACAGGCGTGTACGACTCGCAGAGAGCGGTAACCATCCCTGTTGTGCGTCCAAATTATTAACGAGCGCCTCGTTTGGCACGCCTCCCGTCGTTCTCGGGTAGCGAAGTGGCGAGAGGCGACGCCTCTAACGTACGACCGCCAGGTTAAGCCTTCTGGAGACGATCCGCCGCGCCTCCTTTGCAGCGCAAACGAGCCTAAATCTGGATGCCCGTGCGTTTGTTTTGTATGAAGGGTCACCCAGACGGGTGGAGCTTGCTGCAGCAGCTGAGGTGGAGGCCCACTCATTGAAGTGAGTCACCGCTCCGGCTCCTCCGGCTGTTTTATTGCAGGTTTATCACATAAACGCACCGCAAAATCTCCACAAGCGCTGCTTGATGTCCCGACCCGCGGGCCGCGCGACAGACTGAACCAGAACCGCTCCTCCACGTGAGCCATGATGCAAAAGTTAAGGTGCGTTCAGTTTTAGCATCATATTTCGTCAGATTGTCACCGGGATAACACAAAATCTACTTGACAGAATGTTATTAAACTTGGTGGAACGATGGATCTAAGATCAGAGTGGATCCCTGTAAAATATGGGGAGGATCCAGAATTTGGTTCAGTAGAGTCAGGATCCGTGAGGTTCAAATACAGATTCTAATGCTGTACAGGGGCTGTGAGTTCTGATTCTGGACTGTCTGAACCGCTACAACTTAAAGCTAAACTTCCTGTATGGATCGAATCTATTCCAAATTAAGCAGAAATTATTGTGTGTTTTTAAATATTATATCTCTATGTGCTAAATCAAAAACCTTTAATTACCATTTAAATATGTTCGAGGGAGTGTATTATCATACAAGTACACTGTAAAAAGTTTGCAAAAATATAGTTGTAACAATATAGTTTGTTTTGTTTTCTGCTTTTAAAATGTCAGAAAGGGAAAGAGATAAAAACTAATTTGTGGATTCGGTCGCGTAGAATCATTTTGAGCGTTTGCGTGCATCTTCTCTCCGGCGTGTGCAGTGGAGCCGAGTCACCAACAGGTGTCACGTCTCTCCACGTATGCAGGGCGAGCGTGTGCAGAGGCGAGGGCGGCCGTCACAACCAGGCCGTTATGCAGTTCCGGGTGCTGCCGGCCTGCCCTCGCGTCCGTTTCAATCTGATCTTCATTTGAACTTTAGGCTCACGGCTTCCCTTTGCCCCCCCCCCCCCCCCCCCCCAAACTAGTTTTCCTTTAAGGAGATTCTCTCTGAGCAGCGCCGCAGAGTTCTAGCGACCCAGGTGACCCCGACCTTAAACGACACGCCCGTCGATTTCGAGGGTGGGGGGGGACATCGAACCCGCCGCCGCAGACGCCACTCCGGACGGGATGAATGAATTATTATTTTGGAATGCAGACGTGAAGTGATTTTGATGAGCGTGAGGTAAAAGTGTCGTAAGATAAAATAAAAAGTGTTGAAAAATATTCATTTAAAATGAAGAAACTGACCTCGATGCTGAGGGTCGACCAGGAAATGATTTAATTCTCACATAACGAGCCTGGAAGTGAAAGATAAAAAACATGTAAATAGTTTACACACACACACACACACACAAGGTAGAGCTTGGGTCATAAACCTGCCAAGCAGTTACTCAAGTGTATCATTAAAGCTGATGTAACATATGTTAGAGTGATCATGGCTCGGAATGCTGCATCCGAATTTAGACTGGAAAACTACACATCCTGGTCAGAAGATTCCAAACAGTCCCTTTAGAGGGAAACGTTTTAGAACGTCAGAGGAAATTGTGTTTCTTTTTATCTTTTATTTTCTTCAGCAAAAATTCATAATTAATATATATATATATATAAATTTAATTTCCTACAAATACTGTAATATGAATTATTTAAAAAAATAAAAAGGCTGAAAAGTTCTAAAGTTTTAAAATGTTTGAAAAATAAGAAACACAAACCGGAAAATAATGAAATAAACAGGCATAAATTTAACTGCAAATAAAATCCTCTTACTTTGGTTTTCGCTAGATAGCCTTTCGTACTAATAAATCATTTAAAATATAACACACACACACACACACACACACACACACAACATTGCGTACTTCCAAATACATTTTTAAATTAATATAAAACTGATTTTTTTATTTTAAATGGAACAATATGCATTTAAGAAAATCTAATAACACTAATAACATTTAAGAAATATCTCAAATCTCAAGTACTTCCTGGTAACGCTAAGAAAATAAAAAGTTTGATTTTCCCACAAACTTTTTTTATGCTTAATTTAAATTCTACATACAACATACACACACACACACACACACTCCGATAAATAAGAGGAGGTGTAACTGAAGTAACGGACAGTGGAACCCGGATTCTTCCTCATTTTAGTTCCTGTTTGCTGCTTTACAAATTAAAAGTCACCTTTCATGGCGTTGGAGTGTTTCCAGCTGAACTGCTCGTCAGCGCTGTGACCAATAATCAATATCTGAAGTATTGCTTTGTATAAAAACCTTTGTCAGTATACGCTTGCGGTTGTCGTATACGCCTGTGTACGTTGGTATACGCCTGTGTAGGTCGTATACGCCTGTGTACGTCGGTATACGCCTGTGTATATCGGTATACGTCTGTGTATATTGGTATACGCCCGTGTGGGTGATTGGTTAAAAACAGTGCTTCTCATTGATCTGTTACTTATTAGATGACGACGAGATAATAATTAACAGGTAATTACTGCGTATTAAAACAAAACCTTTTCCACATTTTGCGAGAATTTATCGTTTTTAGAAATTCCTAGTTCAAACGGCATATTCTCATTTCTGTGCAATGAAATATTATTAAATATCAGAAACGGACTTGAGATGATTTCCCACCCCGTTTACTTTCGGCGCGATGCGAACATTTATTCTTCTACCGGCAGGAGCTGGAAAAGAAAAGAGGAGAAAAGTAGAATTAAAAAAATATTCACATCCTTCATTTGTCTCTGCAGTTTTCAGCATCTTGCAACCCGATTGGTGCTCAGCAGTGACGTATTAATCGGAATATCACCGGGGGCAAGTCGGAGTTTGCCCCGCTGAGGGGGGGGGGGGGTAGCGGCGAAGCTCCACCTGTGTGTAACGTAGGTGGGTGTAAGTGCAGGCGGGGTGAGCAGAGTAATCTGGGATGACTCACCCCGCCTCCGCTGTCGTGGTGGAGGTGTTCTCCTTGAAGCCACATCGACGGCCAAAAGACGAATTAGTACGAGTAAAAAATCTAAAGCGAGGTAAGCGTCGATGGGGGTGTGGCCAATCCGGATTCTTCAATGATACGCAAAAGAAATGACTTATCGAAGAAGTCCCTCCACGATAAAGCTAATGTGAAAATAGCCTTTATTTATCTTAAATAATGGAAAGTAAGTAAGAATTAAATAAGAATAAAACGGCGTTTGGATCCGACGGGCGTCTAACCGGAGCCGACAGAGAAACGTCCGTAACCCAACGCTTTGGCAAAAACAATTGTCGGGAAAATGTGGGGAAAAAATGAAACCGAAGGCTTATATTTGGATCAATATTAGCTCTAAAGCAGAATGACGGCCGTGTCCAGGAGGCCCGCCCAACCCAGATCAATCCGACGTGTGGCCACGTGTCAGCAACGACCCAAATGTTTAACCTTCCGCCATCGAACGAAAACCGGGCAGATAGTCGCAGAGACGAGGTTCGAATGAGAAAACTCATCATCTGAAAAGAGTTCGTAGTTTCCTTAAGAGGGAGAGAGACATAGGGACAGAGCCAGAGAGAGAGAGAGAGAGGGAGCGCTGCGGCGCGGCTGGGCCTTGGCCCGCGGTCCAACATTACCGCCCCCGTCCCACGCCGCTCCTTCTCAAACCTTCCTTCACACACAGAAAGCAGATCCCGAGTCAGGCCAGCAGCAGACGCGAGATAAAACTCAAAGTCTGCGCCCGAGCCTCGGCGCTCTGGGTGCCCGGACCCGGACCCGGACCCGGACCCGGACCCGAAACACGCCAACGTGGAAGTCGAAGCAAAGACTGTCTCATTAGAAAACCTCCTCGCATGCAAACGGACTTACCCCCCCCCCCCCACCCCCCCAGAGACTTACCCACCGAGACTTTCAGGCCCAGCCAGCCATCCGGGGTGGGGGGGGGGGGAGAGGCAAAATCTGCGCCGCTCGTCGTGCCGGATTCCTGCTGGAGCCGCCGCGTCCACACGTCCTCTCTGCAGAGACAAGCAGCTCGGATTCAGTCGCACGGCGCGGCGCTCCTTGCAAGGAGGAGGCGGGCAGGCCGACAACTCATTCAGAGTCGTCCCCCCCCCCCCGTCTGCCCCTCTGTCCCGGCTTTACCCCATCAATTTGTTTACCTTACCAAAGAGCTCGAGTAACCTGCCTCACCTCAGATAACCAACCCCCCCCCCCCGGGTCCGACACCGGGACTGTGAGGGCTCGCCACCATTAGGAGGCCATGTGTGTTTCCCGTGGAGTCGCGTGTTCCTCCCGTCTGGCTTTGAATGAGGAATGTTAGCAAACAGAGCCTCTGAATGTCGGCCGAACGCTACGACAGGCAGCCAGTCAGCGCGCAGCGCCGGCCCGGGCGCATGAATAATGCAGCGGACCCACAGGAAGGACGAGGAGGCAAGGCCACGCCTCCCCCCCGCTGCCCGTTCCAAACTCCTCCCGCCCTTCCCTCGCTCCCCCCCCCCCGGCTCCAAACTCAAATGCCTTCACGGGAGCAAAGAGCGGATTCCAGATCTGTTGCTCCTCGCTTCAAAAAAAAAAAAGTCCTGCGAGAGACAAACGGCGATTCGTTATCACGCCCTCGAACGCGCAACTTTCTGCCCGTCGCCGGGAGCCATCTCACTTTTTATTGCCATTCGGTGTCTTTTGTTCGGAATTGGCACCTGTCCCAGAAAAAGGCCGTCGCCGCTCCGCCCTCCTGCTCCCCTTTCAGACTGCCCGAGAGAGAGAGAGAGAGAGAGAGGGAGAACGAAGGAGGGAGGGACGGGGCAGAAAACCCAAAAAGAGAGCGAGAGGGTGAGGAAGGACAAGGGCGAAGGAGATAAGAGCGCAGGATCAAAATCATCCGTCGAAATCAAGGCGGCCGGCGAGGCGATCCGAAAAACAAGCTCACCCTCCTCTCCGAGGACGACTCGGGAGACGAGGAAGCATGGCGGTCAATCAAGAAGCACGTGCTCGGGAGGAGGGTGGGAGAAGAAAAGAGCCCCCCCCCCCTCACCCCACAGATTCTACCGGGTCCGGTTTAACTAGCGAGAAACAACGAGACCGCCGAGTGCAAGGCGGACGCCGGGGGAAGAAGACGGGGCTGCTGGGAAATCTCGGCAAATGGCGCAGCCACGCCAAAGTAGGAGTAAAGTAAAGCCACTTGTTGCATGATATATAGAGGAGTGGGGGGGGGGGGGGGAGCAGACAGGGGGTTAAAATCCTGGAGCTGGGAGTAGTAAAAATCCCTCCCTCTCCTGGCAGCGAGGAGCGAGAAGGCGGCGCCCCCCCGCCCGTAGAAATAGCAGCAGAGCTCCCCCCCCCCCTCTCTCTCTTTTTTCCCCATAGCAGCAGCGTCCTAGTCTACCCTCTCGCATGTGGCCGGGACCCAGGGAGGGAGGAGGAGGAGGAAGAGGAAGAGGAGGAGAGCGATGGATAGAAAAAGAAGCGAGAGGAGGGAGGGGAGGAGAACGGGCTCAGCTGATGATGAAACGGGGGGGGGGGGGGGGGGGGCGTGTGGGAGTGCGCGTTTTCTTCACCGGCGCGACGGGGAAGGGCGGGCAGGCAGGGGAAGGGGACGAGGGGGGCGAGCAAGTGAATGATTCCCGAACTTCCACATTACCAGAGATCAGCCATTTATCTTTTCACTCCGGAGCCGCCGCCGCTTCCAGGCGGAAGCCAGACATTCGTCTTCGACCCAAACGTCCTTCATCTCAAACCCCCCCCCAATAAAGAAAGGTCAAAAGAGAAGCTCCAAGAATACTAACGTTCGGCCTCCCGTCCTGCTCGAGTCCAAACTATATAAATACGTATATTCTTTGGCCGACGTTTTCCGCAGTGCACCCGCCAGGTGTCGTTAATAGGCCGTCGTCGCCAGGCTGCGGTTCTACTTGGCCACCAACGGGCTGCGGCGTCCCTCCCATTTCGCCTCCCCTTCGTCCCGCCCTTCCCGGTCTTTTCAGGAGCGCCGTCATAGCATACAGTAATAAACGGCGCCGCTCTGAACAGCGAGTGATAATTTAAGCCTGCATGAAGAGGATCTTTTTTGGGGGCCGGTTCCACCCTGCTGTTCCCCCCCCCCCCCCCCCAATATCTCACCTACCAACCTCTGCATCGGAGAGCTGAAGGTTATTCACGCCCGGCCCCTCCCTGTAGTCAAAGTGCTCTAATGCCCCTTAGATCCCCCCCCCCCCTCCCCTCCTCGCTCCCCAAAGCGGTTGTACAAAAGAGAAGGACGTGGGGGGGGGGGCACTCACAACCTCTTGAACGCAGGCGGGGAAACCTCGCCACGTCTCGGTTTTCCCTCGTGCGCGAGGAGGAAGATGAAGACCAGAGCGAGCGAGCAGCAAACCAACATGGCTGCTCGGTTGAGCTCCTGCCTCGCCAACCGCCTCGCTCTCGAGGCTGGACGACCGACCCGGAGGAAGAGAGGGAGAGAAAGAGAGAGAGAGAGAGAGAGGGAGAGATAGATAGAGCTAGAGAGAGAGCTAGAGAGCGAGTGCACTTGTCTCGCCGAACTCTTCTCAGCTTTCCTGCTGCGTTCTTCCTCGCCATATCAAAAGAAACACACGTGGAGGGGGGGGGGGGGGGTTGAAACGGAGCAAGACAAGCATCAGGTGATCAGAAGGATTTCGATTCGGTTTTTTAGCCAGATAAAAATAACACACGGCGTCCGCTGACAGAAGCGGCGCAGCCGTCGGTTTGAATCCCGGCGACGTCACATCTCGCCACGTCTATGAGCCAATCGCGGCGAAGCGCGCTCGCATGCTGAATATAAATCAAACAACGGTGTAAACAAAAGCGTGTTTTATCGGCGATCTGAAGCCCCCCCCCCCCCGCCCCCCGTCCTCCTCCGAGTCGGTTGTTTACCATCTAGCATGTGGCAGGAATTCAAAAAACTTGGCCGAGCCTGTTGCACCGAGTTCATCCGAGGATACGACTCCGGCTTTGGCTCGGCAGCCAACTCCGGGAGGCCGCGCCCTTCCAGGAGCGGCCGGCGCATCAACGGCCCCGTTTACGACGCCGCCGCCGCCGCCACAACGCGCACACATCAAAGTCCTCCACCTCCGGGGCCAAACGTTGCAGCGCACGTTTATTGTGAAAGCAAATGGGGCGTCTTAAAGCTTATTAGAGTCAGAGGTAGAGGAGCTGCAGAAAAGAACGAGCAAGAGGAATGGCGTGACCCGGAACGCCCCGGGAACGCCCCGGGACCGAACGACCCGCACCGCACGCCGCTCCACCCGGAAATCAGGTGAAATTAAAATCAAGCAGAACCAACAGGCTTTGAAAAGATTCAAGAGATTCGTTTTTTTGGGCGGCAGTCGCTCAGTGGGTGGGGCCTCGGCTCAGTGGGTGGGGCCTCGGCTCAGTGCGTGGGGCCTCGGCTCAGTGCGTGGGGCCTTGGGCATCGGTTCGAATCCCAGCTCAGACAAAAAATGTGGAGTGTGTGCTGGTGGCTGGAGCGGGGCCGGTCTACCTCCAGAACACTGCCGAGGTGCCCTTGAGCAAGGCAACTGCTCCGGATGCGCCGATCATGGCGGCGCCTTTACCCGATGGGGCCCCTGCATGTGTGTGTTTCAAGGGGCCCGTTCTCTTCTCTTCTTCACCTGAGAGGAGGCCAAACATCGGACGCGGCGTGGAACACAGCAGAACCGCCGTGTTCTCCCGTGAGGGGGAGGGCTCATCTTGCGAGGAACCTTGGGGCCACGTTGAAGAGCGATGTTAACCCCCCCCGCCCGCAGCGCGACACCCGCCTGCACGTCCTCGCTCCGACCGACCGGAGCGGCCGCTACAAGGTGGTCCGGCGAGGGGGCCCCTCGGCGGCACGCGCCTCGACAGCTTCTCTATTACCGCCGCGACCCCGGGGTCAGTCTCTGAAGGGCTGTGAACAAAGGCCACGACCCCGGGGTCAGAAGTGTAACGCAGGGCAGGTCGGGCGCCCCCGCACCAAAGGGAGCGCGCCGTTTGCTTTGGGAGGTGAGGCCTAATCAGGATTAAGGGGCCGTCTCCTTTGGGATGTCACTCTGGGGCCTCATACATCAGTCTCTATTAACCCCCGTGACCCCCCCAGCGGCCTTTATGGGGCCACGGGTCAGTCGCTTCTGCACCACGGAGCGCTAAACGCAAATGTCGCGTGCGACCTCCGACACGGCCGAGAAGCTGTTTTACGGACATAAGCGTAGGTAAAAGGCCGCCCCCCCACCCGGATGCTTCTCCCTCACCAGAGTATTCAGATTACGGAGTAGTCAGATTACATTTCAAATGGAAGGAACTTAAAGGCAAGAAGTGAATCGGCAGCTGCGGCGTTGGCGTTTTCGGTGGATGGAACAAACAAACGGGTCTTAAACAAATAAATTAAAAGTAGGCGGGACTATCTTCCACCAGGAGCCGCGGCGGGCGAAACGAAGGGAAACGGGGAAGGAGGTGAGGAAGGAGAATCACAAAATGGAGGACAGGAGGCAACATGGAGGCGACGCGCTGACACAGCACAGACTCACAACCCGACATTCACAGCTACGACGGAGCACGACTCCGATGACCCGACAGCAGGACACGAAAACGAGCCCTTCCGCTTCTCTTTGCTCCTGTTAAATTTAATAGAAAAAATAAACTCTTTTAATTGTTGTGTCAAAGTTTAAAACAAGACTGAAATAATTACTTCATGTCGGAATGAGAGAATAAATGTATTTAAAAGCAGGAAAAGAGACGTGAAATATATAGAATCTGTATAGACCTTAAATTAACATTTATATACCCATAATATTTGATTTATTTAATATTTTGATTAATAAAGTTTGGAAAAAAAAGGGCAACATGTGAGCATGAATAGCATTTTGGTGCCTAAAAAAAGGAAACCAAACGGGCTTGAAAAGGGTTTTTCAAAAACCTCTGAATGAATTTATGAAAATATGCATTCACTGATCAAATGTAAAGATTGATTTCAAACTAAATCCTGGAGGATTCAATTAATAAAGTGGATGTAATGGAGCAAAATAAAAGAAAATAAAGTTCATTTATTTATTTGTCCTCTTCCTTATCCAAAAGATAAAATTGCTGAGCAGGATTTCAGAATAAATTACACTTGGGAAAAAAAATAGATTTTAATTATTACAAAAGGAAAATTATAAATGGAATTATCTTAAATTTAAGGATGTGGAAATTTATAAAAATTTAATTTTCAGATGGAAAAAGTATGCCTTTTAAAAGTGCAACCAGAGCACACACACACACACACACACACACACACACACACACAAAACTTTATTAAACTTCTTTAGGAAGATTGGAAATATTAAAATATATTGAAACTTTGGCAGAAACAAGCAATCGCCTGCCTCTGGAAAATTATCCAAGTTTACAAGAACTTTATTGCAATTTAAAAAACAGTCCTTTCTGAATGTAGCATTAAGCTTCGATCCTCTTTTCCAAATTATAAATCTTCCCCACGAAATCGATGTTCAAACGCTTTTTATCCGACACATAAATAAATGCCCTCAAAACATTTACAGTAAAACTTCACGAGAGGAAGACGCAGCCGGCTGAAACTAAATATCAAGCAAACGCACTTCGCTCCCATCGGAGCTTTGATCCCAACGCATTTATTCGATAATTATTAATACGCCACTCACCTATGAAGAAGCCCCCGTGATCAGGTCCGAGGACGAGAGCAGAGGAAGGAGCGAAACAGACAAGCAGCACTTTGATTTCCCGGCTCGTCCCTTCCCTGCAGCATTCCCGTCGGGGCTGCTCCTTCACGGGACGATCGCTGTCCTACTTTCAGCTGACCTCAGACGCCCTCCCTCCACCTTTTCTCTCTCTCTCTCTCTTGCTGCATTTCCTTACAGGTTTAGAAAAGTTTGCGTTCCGATTTGAAATACATCTCGATGGAAAAAAAAATCTTTTAACAAGGGAACACTAGGAATTATTATACGGAGAATAAAGAAGAGCTTCTTTTTCTCTCTGAGGGTGGGAGTGTCGGGATTTTTATATTTCAAGCAAAGCGATGGTTTGGATTTTTTTTTGTTTTACTCAACTTTGCATGAAATGGATAAAAGTATATATAATCTGTAAGAAAAACGCTCCACGTGGATCCAGCTACGTACTGGTTTTCTTTTTTTTCAGGGTTGCTCCGGAAAATAATGACGCAACAATAAATAATGTGAAGAACAAAAAAACACAAATTACCAGAGAGGTTAAAAAAAAAAAAAAAGATCAAAAGTATATTTCCGGATCTGGATCTCTCTCCCTCCTTTCCACCCTCATCCCAACACGACACACCTCTCATGATTCCCAGCTACTTGCGGCTCACATTTCGGCAGGCCCATCCGGTATTCCGGATCCAACGACTGGATCCGGAATGCCGGATGGACCTGCATGACTCAGACAGATAGGAGCCCTCCACACCACAAAAGCATTTAACATGCGTTTGCACACGCCGTCTGGGTCAACGGGGACGAGGCAGGGCGTGCCGACGCGCCTACGCAAAACCGGTTTGGTACTATTCGTGCAATCAAGGAAATCGTTGATTCAGGAGACAGTTGTTGCCATTTTTTTTTTATCCTCACAGACGGAATCAGAGCGTGCGATCGGATGAAAGACGTCCGCGCCGCACTCTTGAAATCGGCAAATTAGAAGCGCTAATAGGTCGGGGGGCGTCGCCCGGCTGCAGGAGCCGTCGCATCCCGATGCGAGTGATTTATCTGTGATTGGAGTTTTGCGGCGAGGTCTCCCAGCGGGAGTCGACGCTCTCGTTCCTGACCAGTCCTCCCTAGTCTGAAGCAAAATGCGTTAAAAAACAAACAAACCTGCAATCAAAAGAAGAAATTTGAAGACATCCTACACCTGATGAAATTATCATTTCTAAATGTAAAGAGCAGCAAAGGAAACATTCCTCTGCATATTTTTTACCCGGAAAGCTTTTGACGGCTAACGACCTCAGCGCGAGCGGCGGCGTCCGCTTGATGCTATCTGCCATTTTCATTCCCGTTTGATTCTATCCTGCAGAAACGCCTCAAATATAAATCCGGTTTCTCCTGCGGAGGGTTAAGCCTCCGCCGCCTCAGTCCAGCGAGGGTGGAAAGAGACGCCGGCTGTCGGGGGGGGGGGGGGTTAAGGTGCTAGCAGTCATGTGCCTGTCGCGCGCAACAAAAGCCTGCCTATGGAGGCTGCATGCAGATGGAGGGAGTTTCTTTGTGTGCCGCGTTTCACACGCCGCAGCCTCCGGGTTGCCAGGCCTGGCGCTCCGGGTCTGGCTGCAGGCCTAACTAGCAGCTCGTAGCACCTGATGCTGGACTCGCACTCCGCCCTCGATTGCTTTGGGACGCGAGAGTAGAAGTGCAAACGGCACGGCGAAAGGCGGCCTCTCGTGCAGCGAGCTCCTCGTGACTGCCTGCATGCGCTGCTGTAAATACGCCCGGCGCATGTTTTAATCACGCGCACAGTTGCGCATGATGTGTACATAGTTTTGAAACCTACTGTATACACTGCGTCTGTATATTCTGCTATATTTATACTACATGCGCCAAGTCTCCTAGGCCAGTTCCTAATAGTGTGCACGTTAGCGTGCACAGCGATTAAACTGGCTAATGTCTGGAACAGGCTTTTTTACGCCGAGCGCACAAACCTTCAAGGCCGAGAAACGTGGTTTGGAGTTGCGTTTGTCTTCTTAGTTTTTCTCTCCGGACATGAATCATCTGTTGCGGACCACAAAGGCAAAACTCATTTTTGCACTGTACTGTGTATTTTTTGTATACAAGGACATTCATACGGGACACACGACCTGCAAGCCACGCTGTAAACAGGCAGAGCGATAAACCGTGAAAAATACCGATGTGTGCCAGAATGTAGCCCGTAATGACATCATTTCTTTGGATCGTGTGGACTCTAATATAAATGGGACACTCCCATCCTTCCAACGAGGCAATGTCCTTTAGATACTCTCCTAAAAGACGTCTGCTAGCATTAAGCTAACCGTTTTATGATGTCAGAAGCAGACAGAACCCCTCGCCACATGTCACTTCCTGCGTTTTCTATCGACCTCTTCACCAATAAAAGTCCCAAAAACTATTTGCAAACCAGACAAAAGTTCTGTCGAAACCATAACATAGAACAATGAGCCCACCCAGACTTCTTTTTGGAGTATGGGTTTGAGCATTGAGCGTGTTAGCTTCTATTTCCTGACCTTGTCTGTTCCTAAACACACGCACACGCACGCACACACACCTGAGTAACATGCTAACGGGAGAAGCTGTGGCGTGACGGCCACAACGATGGCGCGGACTTGAGGGATGGGAGGTGCGAGTTATCTGCCAGGGAGTCCCTATTGACCTGTTAAACCTTTGTGACTGGAACAAATGCAAATGGCGCTGACTTGTTCACACTGAAATACTAAAGGCCCATTGAAATGAGGCCCCGGCCCACAATACCGCAGTGGCTAAGTGCACCATGGAGGCAGGACGGGGGGGTGGGGGGGGGATTCTTTGGGCCATTATGTGGTTCACTCCGGTCGTCTGGTGAGGACTCTAGCCATCCACTCGTAGACAGAACAAGATGAAGATGAAGCAACTCTCTGATAACTGCCGATCATTCCGGAATAACCGCACGGTGCTTATTCTGCTTTGGATCGTCACGTTTGTGCTAACACAGAACATCTACGAGGATCCACTTCGGCGTTTATTTTTCCGCTACTGCAAGCGTGCAGGAAGAGTAGGATTCCTTGTAAAAGGATTCCAAATATCTTTGGTAGTACAAGTACTGACTCGTGTTCCTGGACAAACTGGCCGGGTGGCGTCTCGTTCAGCCAGAGGAAGACATTTTGTACCTTCGGCTCAGGCTCAAGTAGCCGGTCATACCGGAGAGAAGCCTCTTCAAGAGCCATCAAAAACAGATATCGAGGGTACTTCGCCGGAGGACAGGCCCAACAAAACCTCAGCCAGGCTGTGGGGACGGTCCATTGAAGGACTGGTCCATTCTCCGGTCCGTCTCTGCCCAGCAACACGACACCCTCTTGGGTCCCGTCCCAATTCTCAAAGTGATGGACGAGGCTGCAGTGTGTGCTCACTTGACCATTTTCTTTTTCTTCTTTGTGTTGTTGATCACGGCTGTGATCAACCCCCCCCCCCCGCCGACTGATGGCCAGCATGACTTCACTGACAGGTGCCAGAATTCCAGCCAGGATATTATGGACTCGACTCTGACTTGAGGACTTTCTCCGCCGTCACCTCAACTGGCCTGGGAGTGGGAGTGGGAGTTCTGACATGATGTCAGTCCAGCGGGCCCAGCATCACATTTTCCATGTTCAGATCCCCTGGCTGACTTTTGGGCTCCTCCTGTTCTGATCCGGGTCGGATAAATTTTTCCTCGTCTCCCATGCGTGCCTGGTTTTCACCTTCATTTATGAGCTCGAACAAAACAACACGAAAAGTTTGCACATATTCAAAATTCACCTCAATCTAAGTTTGGTTTGGTTTGAGGTCACATTTTAGTCAAGTCAGCATTTTTAATAGTTTTAAAAGCGGCGTAAAACAGTTGCTAACATTTTTTCGCTTGTTGTTCTGCTGAGTAAATGAGACGTGATGACTCAGGCTATTTACTGTGGACTTCCGTGTCGCTTTGGCCGTGGACTCGCGTGTCCACATCCGCCTCTGTCCTCGCTTGCCCCGCACTTTAAAGAAAAGAAAAACGCCGCCGCGGCTTCGCATCACAACTTTAGCTTGTGGAAAGTCCCCGATCCATTGTTTTGACCTGCCCCGTGAAAATTAATCAGGACCAGTGATTGATCAAAACGCGTCGTGCTCGACGTTCCCTCGTGTCCTACAAGCTGAGGGACAGGACATTCCCAGAAGACAAGGACAACCGGAATGTTTTTGTCCTTATTTTCTTTTATAGAACTATTTAATCTTCTCTCCGCCTTGTGGATTTTAAAACGCGTCCCTTCTTCTCGGGCATTTCGGCGACTTAAACTGGCATCGGCGCTTCAACATTCCGTGTGATTCCTTACCGAGTCACGAGAAACCAAAAGCAGAATCCTCCGCCATCGCTGCGAGCGCCATTATCAAGTGCGAGACTCGAACTCGGTGACCTTCATACCCGACGAACCCGAGTTCTGGAACGCCTCCAGCGCGGCGTGTCGTAACATCCAGCTGTAGCTACTTGTTCTTTGTTGTCGTAGCTGCAGCAGGAAATCAGTGTAACGTTTCAGCTCTTCGTCCACACACGAGAGGTTTATCGTTAATTTCTAGCGTCTGTTCTTCGCCGTGCGATCGTAGCGAGTGAGTCAGAATCCCACGTGGCGCCTCGACGCCGGCCTTAACAGAGCCGGCCGGCGGTAGAACCTGCAGAACGCCGCCCGTCAGAAAGGCTAGAAAGAAAGAACGCGAAGGAGGGGAAGCAGACAATCAGGTGTCGAGAGAAAGAGAGAGAAGCAAAAGGCCTGCTCGCTCGCCCGGCCGCTCTCCGTTTTTGCCCTCTATTTTTTCAGCTTTTTTTCTCCCTCTCGTGATTCACAGTGGAAAGAAAAGGCCTTTTCCTTGTCCTCGGCTGAACTCGACATCAGCTTCCTGTTAGACGGGCAAGCAGGAAACACTCCGAGCTACACGCGCGTGCGCAAAAAAAGACGTGCGCACACACCGACACAGAGGAAGGCCTTCACTGGCGGATTCTTCTCTGCCAGAGAAATTAGGTCAAGTACTTAAACGCCCTGCGCTGAGACGTGTGGAGATTTAAAACATCGAGCGTTTGGTGGGGACAGGCGGGCAACACTGGAACGCCGGTTGCTACGGGTTACACACGTTACCGTAGCTACGATGTTTTTACCTTTAAAGAAAGAAACAGGAAACACGACAGGTCGGGAATCGAACTTTTAACAGGATCGTCGGTGCCACGTTTTGGTACCCGGGTGACCGGGCGATGCTTTTTAGCCGTCCGTCTGTCCGCGGCGTGGGGCGGAACGTTTACTAGCTTCACCAACGTCCAAGAAAACATGACTTTTAAGATAAATACGAAGGCGGGAACATCCAAACATTCATAAATCTATAAGAAATTGGCATTTCCAGTAATTCGCAAAAGGCGAAATGCGACGCAAAGTCTTTATTAGCATTAGCCAACGCACTAAAATCAATGCACCTGGCTAGCATGCACACAACAGACGAGACGACGCCCCTCTTCTTTGGTCAAGACCAATGAGAACAGCGACAATTTCATATTATCGATCCTTTAATTATTTAGACTCCTACATAGATCAGTGCTGTATTGATATCCGATCAGTTGATCGGTTCGGTCCAGTTATCCGGGTTTAATGCTAAATAATAGCTTCAAACACCTTCTGTGATTTATTTCTCACAACAGAAACATTCTTCTTGCTGCAGACAGTAACAGAGTAAAAAAAAGTAACTGAGTACTTGTAGCGAAAGAACACCAACCCCAAAGACAAATGTTACTTCGAAAAGGTCAAAGGTCAGTTGCAGTAAGTGCAAACACTCGCCGCCTCCGTGCCCCCCCCCCCCCCCCCATCTTCTGACCTGGAACAACATACCACATCGCGTCCAATCAGACTGCTCACAGCAGGGCTGGGCCGCACATGGCCTGATTTTACCGTTTAGGGTTTCAATCAATTGCATGAGATCAGGGAGGGAGGGGCCGGAGGCTGTACTGAAAGCAAATGAGGGAGTTTGTGTGAATCTTTTTCATATTGGACGCTGCCACAGGGGTGGGGCCCCGAGCTCCGGGGTGAATCCGGTAATAATCAGGACAATCCCCCCCGACTGAGTCCAAATGAACCACGGCCCTTTGTCCGAGGGACACCTGTGTCTTCCCGCAATTTCTCCGAGGTACAGCCGCATATTCCTGTTTATGAACGTGCGATATTTACACTCTAGCACACCATAAAAGGGCGTCGTGGCGAGAGAGCGCCGAGGCCGAAAGGTCACGCGGATCCCGAACACATTTCTGCTGTCGACAGAACGAAAGAGGGATAAAGAAAAGAGGGATGGAAGGAGGGCGAATGTGGAACAGCTTGTGGGAAACACTCCACGCTGCAGTTTTGAGTGACAGACCGGCTGCAGGAGCGTTCGGGCCGGGCCGGGCCGGGCCTGCAGACAAACACACGAGGTGTTCCCGATCAGCCGTCACGGAAACGTGCAGAAAACTAAACCGAGGGGTCGGACCGCTCCGGGAGCGGTAAAGAAATATTCTCATCCCATTGCAGAAGCAGCACTGGATTAAGACCCGGCCTCGAATCCACCGGGCCACGCGTGAAATTTAATTTCTCCCAATACACACTGAATTAAACAACGTTCCCTGAACGCACCACGCACCTGAGAGGTGGGCTGGGAACCCTTTAGAGCCATTTAAAAGTACACCGCATGTCCCCCTGGCTTCCATACCGGGGTCATCTCGGGCCGGACGGCGCGGGAGACGCCGAATTACGAATTCAACGCACTTTTTTGGGGGGGTTGAAATCCTATAAATTGCTTCCTCGGGAGGGCGCTGATATGTTCCCCCCCCCCCCCGGATGGACGCGCCGTGCGCGGCCGCCGAGCTTCGCGTCGGAGACAACAAAGGGGCAGATTACGGCTCTGCGCGAACGGAAACTAGGACGCGAACGGGCGACCTCCTTCCTGCCGGCGGGGGGAGAGAACAACAAGCCCCGGCGATCATTTCACCTCCGCCGGAAGATGTTTGGACCTTGTGCTCAAAATTACGGACGATTCGGTTAAGCATTGTTGTTTTTTGCACACCCCCCCCCCCCCCCCCGCGCACACACACGCACACACCTCCAGGAGCGTCGTCAGTACAGTGTCAATATCCAACAACCCGGTTTGGGATAAATATAGAAATATATGGCTGCGCACGAAACGACACCTCCGTGTCGTTTTACGCATTTTACGCAAATACAAGCCCTTAAAAAAACAGCCTTACAAAGAGAAGAGGTATTTAAGACTACGCACCAAGTTCAAGTTCTTCCTCCGGGGGTGTCCGGGTGTCCAAGTCTCTCCCCCCCCCCCAAAGTCCGCGAGGCTTCTTGTTTCGAGTCTGTCGTCTCTGTGCGTCCGGGACCCGAAAATGCGCGGAAATAAAAACGCGGAACGCGCGAGTATTTGTAGAAAGTCTCCTGGTTCGGGTTCGGGTTCGGGTTCGGGTTCGTCTGGAGATCCGAGCCGGGAGAGGCGACGCGTGCCCCCCCCCCGCCAGTCTCCAGTCTGCGCGTCTCTCCGCGGTCATCCGGTTCACCGGGGACTCGGGCTGCAGACTGCGCCGCCGCGCGTCTTGCGCCACCGATCATCCGGCTGCGCGGAGTTCACCCGAGGTGAATCCGTTACGCAACCGGCCCGCGCTGCTTATTACACGTTCAATAGGATAAATAAGGCGCGCTGAAACGACTGTGCGGCCCCCCCCCCCCGGCGGTCACCTTACCTGATGTCACCTTTTATTCCCTTCATTTCGGTTTGAAATGAACCGGAAAGCGTCTCCGCTCCGCCCGTTGGCTGAATAAAGCGTCAGAGTCGCACCTTTGACTATTTAAAAAACAATAAAGTTGTGTTTTTAAAGCAACAAGGACCTTCAATAAATACATAGTCGCGTCTGGATCATAGTCCAACTCGCTGCTGATTCTTTTTATTCTCATGACAGCTAATAAAATCCGGCTTTCAGGTGTTCACACCTGCTTACCCGCGTTAATGAGCTCCGCGCACGCGCGCGGCTTCTCGGGACGTTAATGAAGGTTTGCTGCTGACCTCAGGACAAGTCCGGACTTGTTCGGTTTCGATTTGGCCTCACGGAGCCTTTATTGATTAATCAGCTGTGGAGATGAGGAGCTAATAAAGAACCGAAAGTTCTTATTTGTTAGTAAAAAGCAGCAACAAGGAGGGAATTTAAAGCTTAAGTTATATTTTATATAACTATAAACTAGCCTGGAAATGTGTTATTTACAGAGAGGAAAAGTAATTCAATCAAAAAATGAATCCACCTTTCCCCACCTGCATGTCCTAAACTTGAATCTTTCTGTGTAAAAAAAAAAGTGCAAAGACAAACTCCAGCAGATATTATTCACTTTTTGCAACAGAATAAAGACAATAAATTGTGTGTTCATAATGTCATTTAATGTAATGAGAGAGCTGCTGTCAGTGTGTAACTTTAAACATGAATAATAGAGTGTTTCCAGATTTAAACATTCTCCCTCGAAAATAGCTAAAGGTCAATTATTTAACTTAAATGAAAAAAAATATCCCCATGGTGAATTAAAGATTAAAATAAATTCTTAGACTTATGCAATGAAATTTGGTTTGCAGAAAAAAAACTCAACTAATTAGAATCTGTCAATAGAGGAGAAATGTTTTATGTAAAATTAATAACATGCTAAAAAAAAACAACTAAAGTGTGTGTTAGTGTGTGAGATATTCGTTGATCACAGTGAACACACACACACACACACACACACACACACAGGAGAGGGCACTGGGAGGTTCGTCTGTATTGATGGATCATATTTCAGGTGTACTCGGTTACCTGTGTACAGTGTGTGTGTGTGTGTGTGTGTGTGTGTGTGTGTGGAGGCTGAGCATTAAGGTTAGAGCTTGCAGAGATTAAACGGTGAAATAAATTCACCTGATCGGTGTCAGGAGACACACACACACACACACACACACTGTGTATTTATTTTAGCTCATAGTCAATAAAGAGGGGCATTATTATATATTTATGTCATTAATTATAGCAATCAGAGTCAAAACCTTCATATAGGAAAAATAAATATTTAGAGCTTTATTCCATTAACAAAACACTATTTAAGTTAAAATGACTTTAAAGGCCTTGTGGCTTTTCCTGAGCCTCTGTGTGGTTTTTATGTTATAATCCTCGTTGTAGCACACGTTCATTCATAATGAATTAATAAACGGATTTTATTTCTATTTGAACGGAACTGTTCTCTCGTGACCTTTTAATTCTGTTTTTTTTTTTTATACGTTTCTGATGTCTTTTCGGATCGGTTGATGCCACGAGGAGAAAAGAGCACCGGTGCAACGGGCTCTCTTGTTTTGTGCGACGTCCAAACTGTCAAACTTGAGTCAAGAAAAAAGGAAGCGTCAGCTCTGAGTTGAATTTTAAAGATGCTCATCTGACGAATGGATAAAGTTTGGATGTGATGTTAAGCCTAAATGGACTCCAGCGATCAATGAGCATTGATCTTTCATTGGAAAGGAGAGGGGGTTAAATCTTCCCTTCATGTCTCATGATGGCGCTAAAGGTAGCCGACACGCGGCTAGCATTAGCGGCTAACTAAGGCCAGGGAAGGACTGGGGGGGGGGGGGGGGTGTGGAATATAAATGGGGAGAGGCTTCACTGCAGGATAAACTGCCGTCTCCACATGTGGCTCCTCCCCTTGGATGGAGACCCGCAGTGCCCCGCCCCGCCCCGCCCGGCGCCACGGACGGACCCGGCGATCGAGGTCGATCGTGACCTTTTCTCCCTGATCGTCGATCAGGTTTCCAAGCGCGGACGTCCGTCAGATCAATTTGGCTTCGACGCCACGCGACACGAGGAGCATCGTCTACGTGGGGGGGGGGGACGTGGGCGGGGCATCACAACAACCACAGGAATCCAACCCACGGGATAATCAATCACAGCTTTGAATCCCGGGGAACAAAAGGGCCGACCGATCTAATATCTAGGCTTGACCCTGACTGTATCTTTAGCAGTAAGTGGAGTAAATTAGCGGATCGTATCGCTCCGCTTTCTCCCTTTCTCCCTCCAGCTGGATGACCACAAGCGGCCATTGTCGTCCCGGGCCGCGGGAACAATTGGGTTCTTGTGCCGTGGCGGGATTCGGGGCAGGTGGGTAAAACTTCAGTAAATTACAGCCCCGGCGGCCCCGTGTGTGATTTCGGAGAAGCCGAGCGCCGTGAGAGGTTCTGCAGCTAAAACCACCGGGTCAGCACTTTGTGCTGCCAGACGGCGAGCGGCGCCAACGGCTTCGGTTCGGCTCGGGACAAGCGGCCCGTTTCAACAACGCTTTCTGCACTATCATGGATCCCATCCAATGTCTTCCCGCGCTCCCGTAGCTCCGCCCCCCCCCACCCTATCCCCTTTCTACATGACATCATCTGCACATCTGTCGTCCCAACAGGGTGCTGGTGACACAGACAGGCCACAAAATTAGCACAGCCCCCCCTCCCCCGTCGTCCATCTTCTCCTTTCCCTGGAATCTCTCTGTTTTCCTCTCTTTCTTTTCTTTCTCACCCTTTCCCACGCCGCATCCTATCCTGCGACGATAAGGCTGCATCTCCCTCGTTTCCTTCGATGTGGCGAATGCGTTTGAGCAGACAGGAAGCAGCCATTAAGCTAAACGGGCCCCGGGTCCGACCCCGGTCCTGACCCGTGTGATTGTGGGCAAACTCAATCAGAGAGATCGCCGCTAATACGTCGATCCAGAATTGTTGGATTCGAGCTATCGCTCCTAAATCCGGTTGAGTTTTGTGATTTTGTTTGTTTGTGGAGTAGGAAGAGTTTCAACAAGGAAAAAAAAGCAGAAACAGATCAAATCCTTTGATCCAAACAGCAGGAGGGGAAAAAAACAAAACGTGATGACGTAAAGAAGTAGAATTTATTGTATAAATAACAGTTTTCTTCCAGTAAAGGTGTTTTTCTTAAATAAAAAATAGGATGAAAATGTTTTTAATATGTATGTATAAATAATAATTAATGACCTAGAATGGAAAAAGTCAAAAATTAAACTCTTGTATCACACACACACACACACACACACACCGAGAACCAAACAGGATTCCCAGATAAATTAAATCAAATTGTAAGAAAATGTCTCTGATAATATTCAAATTATTTTTTTAATAAATTAAATAAAGAATAACCGGTTTCATATTTATAACATGCTGATGAATATTAAATATATTAAAATAACCACAACCAGAAATCCATTTAACTCGGGTTCCAGCATAGACTGTATCGGGTAGGATTTGAACCCAAGATCACACACATGGATAAAGGATCGATAATAACCCTGTAATAAAAGGAACTACATTTATTATTCCTCCATCACTGAGACACAACAAAGAGCTCTGGTGGAATAAAGTGTCTAAATATCCTTTTTTATTGCTGTCATTTTAAATCACTAGAACTAATTTCATAAAAGCATAATTTTATTTTGAGATTAGTAATTTTTTAGAAGAAAATATTGCACTAATTTCTTTTTTTTTTTAAATCTTTAGTTTTTTTAAGGTTATTTTTTGAAATTTCAAAAAGTAGGAACCAAGATGGTGGAACCACTGAGGGGTGGTGGGGACGTCGGGGCTGTTCCGTGGAACACCGGAGTAAAGAGCCCCCTTGAGGATCTCATCGTGACTCATTTATAGTCAAATATTATCAGATTCATCTCAAGATTAACTCCAAATATTTAAATGAGAGGAAGAAAAAAAAAATCCCGAAACCTTGAATAATTAATTCTCTGTTAAAAGACAATGAAACAATTTGAAGATGGAACCTTTATTAGCACTCTGTTGTGACAAAGCACACAATACCTGCTATTGTCGCGCTGTTAAAGAATAAACGTGGTGTCAGAGCGACGTGGTCGAACCGAGCCCACAGGTTTAGGACGTTCTCCGGTGCTGTGGCTCCCTCTGCAGGCTGGGAGGGGAAGCGCAAGCTGCAAGCCTTCTTATGATGCATATATTTATTAGATAGAATGTTAGAGTACAGGTACAGGTTCTCTGGTGTCTTGTAAAAAAAAAAAAAAATTTAAAAAACAACTTTATCGAGGTTGGAAGAATAATTAGATGTATTTCTTATTTCTTGTTAATAAGGACAAGTGCTTTTCACACTTCCTTGGAATATATTTTCCTTTTTGGAGGGTAAATAGGTGAAGCTCAAACTTGTGGATTATTCTCCTTTTGAGTATTTGTCGTCTCTGAACATCTGCAGCTCCTTCGATGTGCTCAGCATCCTTTTTATGTTAAAAGAGGGCGTTTGTTTTATCCCTCACGGTACCCATCTGCTCTCAGAAGGGTTCAAGATGCTCCGGAGACAATAGCCGTTCCGCGGTGGAATTGTGTTCTGTCAGTTCCGCTGACTTTCATGGCTGCTGGAACTGCATAAATTAGAGCTGATTACAGGCTGGCATCTTTATGTTCTCTCATAAATACTCTCGCCGGTCGTAGTTTCTCGGAGAGACCCTTTAATCCCTCGGAGTGGAAGGGGCCGGATTCATTTTGTTTAACTCAGATTTCTGGAGCATTCCAGGAACCGTTTTGCCCTTTTACAAATATAAGAGCATTTTTCATGTACTTTATATGGATGGGTTGCACACATGGGCTCTATTTTCTGCTGCAGATGAAGACTGGAATGGTGCAAATGGGATGAAGAACAATTCCCACTTTCATGGAAAAGAAGGAAAAGCAAACAATGTGTTTTGTTTTAACATTTTTATTGTTTCCTTTAACAAATAATAAAAACACCTGCAGACACTTGAAGTAGGCGGACGTATCCTGTTGAGTTTCCCAAGCAATCATTTATTTGTTACACACTTTACAATGAGCTTTTTTTTATTATTAAAATGTAGATCAAAGCCTGACAAAAGGGAAGTGGAAGGCCAGAGGAAACAGAATGAATGAATTTTGCTCCGGTATTTTACCCCTGCTTTATTTTTAATATTCCCGTATTGACAGATTTTCGCCGTACTAATTTTCCACGGTACGCCGTATTGCTCAAAAATCTGATTTTCCCGTACGAAAATACGGCGAAACCTTATAAGATGACAGGTATGAAACCATTCCAGGGTAAGGAGTCATCTGGTCAGCGAATTCAAGTATTTAAAATTCATGTTTAATAAATAGATATAAATGCAGAGGTGTGGGGGGGGGGTTCTTCTCCCGGGACCCTGTGGAGTCTAGGACCGCCGCTGTGCGTGGATAGAATGACTCGATGTTGATTATTATAATGGTCCGCGTGCACGTTCGCCCTCGGTGCGTAACGTGATAAGAAGCAGACCTCTCTGCGCGCACGCCGTCCCGACGCCATCGGCGGCGGCGGCGCCCAGCTGGGCATCGACGGGTGTCAGCACCAGTTCCGCTGCGGCCGCTGGAACTGCTCGGCTCTTGGCGAGAGGACCGTCCGAACTGAGAGTAGGTCAGTCTGTCTGGGAGTCGGCTTCTGGTTCCGGGTTCGAGGGGCGGCCCGGAACGCCGGCGAGGTTCTGTCCAATAGGACGGAAGTATAGAGACGGGAATGGGAAAATAAAACTCCTTACTGTTCCCGAGTGTAAAACAGAAGCAGGAAGGGATCTCACACGGAAGCGTTGCTGCAGTTTCAGCATTTCATTTTCACCTTCAGCAGTCTTTGCTCGTCGGCCTGAGGAGCAACGTTCCGTCTCGCTGCTCCACCTGGAACCCCAGCTGCCCGAGCGCCGAGTAGTCGGCGGCGCCGCGGGCCTCCAGGGCGGCGACCAGCCGCTGGTTCTGCTGGTTGTGCTCCAGCAGGTTCCTGATGGCGAAGACGGCCCACTGGCCGATGACTGCCGGCGTCCAGTTAGGGAGAGTAAGGGGTCGTTTACCGTTTGTGTGAATCAGGCGGGAGAAGCGGACAAAGGCCCGGGATGAAAGACAACCTGGTGCCGTGCCCTCGGGTCAGCCGGCTAACCCCGACGGTTAGGCGCCCAAAAACACAAACCGGTAACGAACGACCTCGGAACGCGAAGGTCGTTAAAGGATACACGGGTTGTTGCTGTCGATGTTGCAGTTGTCCAGGATGAGGGCGAGGCCCTCCAGCTCTCGCACCTGAGGAAACATTTAGAGGAAGGCTAATTTCACCGCCCCCCCCGAGGCGAGCTACCCGGACCCACTGACCTTGTCCTGGTTGCCGGCGTTGCCGTGGCAAAGGTTTCCTATCAGCCTGATCAGGTGGGCTTTGAAGCTGACGACGGGAGAATCGGATGACGAGTCTTCGCCGAAGGAAGAGAAGTCCTGCGCGGCACTGAAAACATTCCCGCCGGCCTTCCCGACGGCGTGAACCTGCCCCAGGAGCGCTGCGGGAAAGATGGCGAGGAGTTCGGTGACTCCAGGCCGACGTCTTTACGAACCGAACCCGCTCAGAGAAGGTTCCGCGCACCGACGGTCGCCGCCAGAAGGCCGGGGTCATTTTGCAGGAACATAAACTGCTCGTGGTCGGAGGTCATCTCACACAGGACGTCCAGCAGACTCGTCACCGTCAGCACCTCCGGGACGACCTGGAGGGTCACGGGGAGAGCGCGCGTCAGGGCCCGAGACCGAGAGAAGATGCGTCAGTCGGGTGCCGCGTCACCTCGTCACTGGAGGCGGAGCCAACGGCGAGCGTCAGCACGGCGCCGCAGCCTTTCTGGAAGGCACCGGACAGAAAGCGAGCCACGCCGGGAGCGACGCGCCAACGGTCCGGGTCTTCTTTCAGCCGAGCGAGGATCAGCTTCAACAGGGCGACTCTGGGAAAACACGCGACACGTCCGGAGAATTAGCAGAACCACGACGTTTCCATGGTTACAAAGAAGAGATGTACCTTTCCAGGTGAGGCATCGCGGCGTACAGGCTCTCCACCAGGGACGAAGACTTGAGGAGATGCTCGGTAGCGACGAGAACCCTGCGAGGGAACAAACAAAAGGAAGAGCGCTGGTATCCGTCGGCGTCGCACCACAGCCGCGTCGCGCAGAAGAGCTCACGTCCAGTCCAGGTCCGAACGGGTCCGGCAGAGCGCCATCACCCTGAGCGCCACCGGGAGGTTCTGCGGCTCCGACAGCCGCTCCGCCTTGGCTTCATCCAGACACGTGTGGAGCACCATGGAGGCGTAGTTTACGGCCGTGTCATCAGCAACGTGGAGCAGCTTCCTGTGGAAACGCACGCGTTTTGAGAGCCTCGCCGGGGGTCACGGAGACGGAGCGGCGAGCGGAGACTTACAGGATCAGATCGGGGAAAGTCAGCCGCCAAATGTCATCTTTGCACGTTTGGTTCGCCACCGCCAAGTTTCCCAGAAACTGGATCCCACAACGAAGAGCTGGGCCGCGAACAAGAGCATTAAAGCACCCGCAAAAACGACGTCGTATCGATAACCGGCGACCGGAACGGAGACCTACGTTCACATCGATCACATCTGCTGTCCGGACCCGAGGACTGGAGGCAGCTCAGGATCCTCACGGACGCCTCGATGAAGCCGAGCTCCCTGAAAGAGAGCGACGCATCGTCGTGAGACCCGCCGCACACGAGCGTTAAGCGTCGGTTCGCATCCGGAGCTACCGGAGAACGTTCTGGTTTCTCGAGTTCTGGACGCAGGCGTTCCTCAGGGCCCGGAAGCACTCGGCAGTCAGCTGCAGCTGCAGGCCCCGCGCCTCGATGCCGACCGCCTGAAGGTCATCACACAATCCGGACACGACCTTGAAAAGCCCGGAGAATACCTCCTCTTCCGCAGCATCCCTGGGACAACGCAGGAGGGGGGGGGGGGGGCAGCCCAGGTCATTGAGGGCGGGGGGTGGAGTTGCTTTTCCTGCTCGGACAACTCTGGAGGCTGTCAGCAGAGCCAAAGAGACTCTTTAGCCATCAGCTAAATCAACATTTGGAATAGGCGAATTAAAGGATAATTTATTTCCGTTAAATTTATTTTGGTTTTACTCATTTCTATCCTGTTAAATTCTTATTCTATATATATTATTTTTGGTATGTATTTGTACGGTGTCCTTGAGTGCCGAAAAAGGCGCCCTTAAATAAAATATATTATTATTATTATTATTATTATTATTATCTTGGTTAGCTATATTGCGGCTACGTAGATGTTTTATAAGCCTAAACGGACAACAAGCAGACCTGAATAGAATTCTAAATTCTTCGTAACTGACAGATTTGTTGCTGATCGTTGGACTTTTAATAAAGTTAAAAAACAACCAAAAAAACCCTTCAAACTAGCTTAGCCGACAAGCTAACGACCCGCCGTTCACATTTGGCACAGGAAGTGACGTTAACGGCTTTGTCCACACCTGTTCTCCTTCCCGCGGAACGCAGTACTGAACGTTTTTAAAACCTGCAGGTGTTCCGGGCAGCGCTTCTCGTTCAAAATACGCGAAAGCGCCGCCGAGCTATCCGGACCGCTGTCTGCAGAAGCCGCCATGTTTTTGCCGGAGCCACGCGCGTGGGGCGGGATATCCGGAGAACGTCCCACACGCTATTGGTTCGCTCCGGGACATGGGCGGAGTCAAATCATGCGTTGTTATTGAACTGTTCGTGAAGACTTATCAGGGGCAAAATATTAATATCTATATAGATATGAACTAATATATATAATCATATATTTAAGAATTAAAGTATTTGTATTCATATATGCATTTGCCCAAGTACTGTGAATCTCAGACTCAATTAGATGTATTTCTTACTTTAATTTATTGCATTAACCAGGCATGCTGTTTTACATAATATATTATCAATAAATAAATTATAATGTATTATTACAATGCAGTAAGTCTTTTTAGAAATCCAAAGTAGTTTTTGCACGGGTGTAAGTTGAACAAAAAGGGACATTTCTAAATCAATAAATGCTTTATACAATACAAATACAATATCCCTTTAGATTTTTTATTACATTTAAAATATAAATTTATAGCAGGAAAGTATTAGAATAAGCAACAGTTGTGTAAATGTGTTTTAATATCTTCCTTATTCACGGTGCAGTGTCATTTATTTAAAAATTAATCAGAAAACATTCTGAAGTTTTGTGAACAAATATTAAATAGATTATCATCCATCCATCTTCTCATAGATTTTAAATTGATGCTAAATTAAAAGAATTCCAGCGGGGGTAAAGCACAGGTCGGATCCACATGTAACCCTGTTTATTACAAACACGGTAAATGCGGGCATTTTATCATACAGGTCGTCAAAAATAAATAAAAACGACTGAGCAGAAGTTGTTGTTGTTTTCACACAGGAGAGGAAAGGGAAGGAAACGAGGCGTGAGGAAACGAATCATCCTGAAGGTGGGAAGCGCTGCTGATGAGGAGGCGCTGAATGAATCTCGGCTCCATGCAGCCTGAATTATTGCATTATTTACAAACACAAACGACAAGAGAACGGCGCCGATGAGCCGATGAGCCGCGCTGAAGGACACAAACGTACGAGAGCGCAGGCGCTCTAATCTACGGGGACGTCTTACATACGCGGCTCACAAAGGAGCCTTTTGTTCTTCTTAGCTTACTTTATGTACACACACCTTCACTGATTCTCGCACTGTGCTTAATTTCATTGCATCACCGCGTGTAATGACAATAAAGTGCTATTCTATTCCTCTGAAGAGCCAATCGTAGCTGCGCTTCTGGGCGTGTTCACAGAATTTAAAAAATAGTCGTGGCGCTCTGTCTTCATCGCGTTTCATGGTTGGTTTTGTCGTCGTGCTGCATCCAGGAGGAAGACTACTTTGGCTCTGTCTTCATCTGTCCCTCCTCCTCTTCCTCTTCGGCGGTGTCTGCAGTCGCCGACTCCTCCTCCTGGGCTTCCGGGGGGGTTGATGCTTTGTCTGCAGGGAGCTGAGACGTTTCTGCGTCTCCCGGCGAGCTGGAAGCTTCTCCATCCTTAGCTTCGCCGCTAGCGGCGGCGGCGGCGCTTTCCTCCTCTCGCTGCTCCCCCGCCGGAGCCGAGAGGCAATCGCCAGCGGCTCCCTTAATGTCCGTTTCCATCTTCTCCTTCTCTGCCTCTTCCTCCACAGAAGGCAGGTCCTCCTCTATAGGAGGGATGCCTCCCTCCGCAACATTTAGCATTTTGTCGTCTTCCACGGGAGCCATCATCTCCTCCTCGTCTTCGTCTATCTCGTCCTCCAGAGGCGGGATCATCTGTTCTTCCCGCCCCCCGGGGAAGACTTTGTCCGGGTAGACTTGTCTCAGCTGCTCCTCAAAGTAGTCCTCCAAATACAACCCGGAGCTGCCCACCTCCGAGGTCACCTGATTGGTCGAGAACACAGAAATGTCAACCAACCAGCGAGGACTTCACAGCACCAACGGGTATTTATTTTTGTTGCTCTAAACAAATACAAATACCTTGTAGTATTTTGCGCAGTTGAAGAATATGAGCCTGACGTCCGCCACGAACTCCTCCGGGCTCCCGTAGGACTCGCCCTCCCTCGCCTTGCACAGCAGCTTCCGCTTCACGATGGACAAATGCATCGGCGTCTTGATCAGCTCCTTGTACCGCCGCGTCTCCTGCATCGGACCGAAGGTCGGAGTTCAGCGTCGCAGCGGTTACCTTGGTTACCGATCTTTCTTCCCTCTTTTAAACCGTAAAAACCCGACAGAGAATCTAAACGCAAATATCTGCGCGTTCGATTTGGCTCGCGTCAGGCACTTTCCTCTTCGCGGTTAAAACTTTATTGACAAACGCGGTAACTTACAGACGGGGGAGCCGCCTGCTGGAAGTCGGTGCTGATGTCGTTGCAAAACAGCCGCAGCAGCAGCCTCTCGCACTTCTGCCCGTAGAAACACACAAACAGGCGTTAAGATACTCGCCGGCGGTTTAACACGGGGAGCGAATCGGCGTGCGGTCGACGCTGGGCGGAGCTACCCGTTGATCGACTGGCGAGAAGCCCTCCGGGGCGGGGCCGTCCTTCTTGTCGCAGTTGTACTCCATCTCGGGGGAAAGGAGGTCCCGGCAGAAGGAGCAGAACCACTCGCCGCTGTGGGGAGACGGCAGGACTTGTTAGGGCAGGCGCTGTGATTGGCCGCCGCCTGCTGATCGTGGTCATGACCCCCCCCCCCCCCCCGCAGGACCCGGGGTCAGATTATCAGGTGTGATAAAACACTTTCTGAGGCGAAGACAAAAGCCTTAGCGATGCTGAGATTTCTGAAAGGCGTTCGCGGTGGCGTTTGGCGGGTAGCGACCAGCTGACTGACCTGGGGGAGCCGTTCAGGGTCGGGATGTGACAGGCCAGATGAAACACTTTGGGACACTTATCGCAGCAGAGCAGCTCCCCTCCGTTCTGACAGACGGCGCACCAGTCCTCATTGGGGTCTTCGTCCGGCTCCGCGCTCTTCTCCGTCCTCGGTTGCCCCGTGTGCTGAGGGCCCGGCTCTTTCGCCGCCTCGGACTCCGGGCCCGGCGCCGGCGCCGGGGCGGGGGCCCTCGGCGGCTGCCGAGGCTTCGACTGGGACCCGGTGCTGCTGTCCGGCAGGCTGGAGCCCATGCTGGAGCCCATGCTGGACTGGACCTGGAGCCAGAAAACCACTCAGCAGTGTCAGAACGCACCGGAAAACCGTTAAGCAAACAATCATAAGGATCATTCCGTCCCTCCGGATTAGAACCGGGTCACAGGAATGTCCTGCTGCAGCCCCACCGGGTCAGGTGCATGAGAAACAGCCATTAAAGCGGCGAAAGAAGGGCTGCGGCTCATAGCGCCCTCTGCTGGCGGTCAAACTTTCATGACTGAAGGCATTCTGCGTTTTCTCTTACGAAGCTGACTTCATCCTCGTCCTCTGGCTCGTCTTTGATGACGATGACGGGCCCGGGGGACAGCCTCTTCCTGCGCTTGGCTGCGGGGGCGGACGGCGACTCAAAGGAGTGTTTGAAGGAGATCGTCCTTCGTAGACGGAGAGAGGAGACGAGTCAGGGCGGCGTTTCACAGAGAAAGCAGCGTGGACAGAATCAGAAAGAGCCGATGAAGAGTGTAGCTTCTCACGCCGAAGAGGACGGTTTGGCTGTCGGGGAGTTCTGCCTCTGCTGCGCTTGAACTGGAGGAGAGGAAGACGAGTGACGTTTGAGAGCTGCGCTTCGGGTTAACGACCGCGTAGCACGTCAACGCTAACGCTAACGCTAAGCACCTGTTTTGTGGTGGAACGTGCTCGTCTTGTCTGCGGCTAGCGCCGCTCCGCTCGGGCCGCAGCTGGGCTTGGGGACGGAGACGGTGATGGACGGGACGAAGCCGCTCGCCTCGCTCCTCTTGGCCATCGAGGACTCAAAGAAGCTTCGCTGTCGGACACACACACACACACGCACACACACACACACGCACACACACGCACGCACACACCGGAATGTGAATGGACGCTCTCTCTTTGGTACGTTGAGCCTTGAAGGCGAGCATCCAACCTCCTGCAGCGACGTGTGGGCGGCTCCTCCGGTGGACAGCGGCGGCAGGTAGCGCGGCGACGACTGCTGCTGCGCGTCCATTGGTTTAGCCGGGAAGCTGGAGCCTTGGATGAGCTCCCTCAGGGACTAGATGGGGGGGGGGGGGGGGGAAACGACTTGATCCATTGGCTCCACTCCTCCCACGCACCATGTCGCTATCGCTAGCTGCCCTCACTCACCTGAGCGGCCGGGAACCCGCCGCCGTGCAGCACGGAGGACGTGGGGCTGCAGTGGGAGTTGCTGAATCGGCGTCCGGGCTGGCCTAAGTTGGGGGGGGGTTGAGAAGGGGAGGAGCCGCCGTGGATGGGTCTGGTTGGGGGCGGGGGGGCGGAAGGCCCTGGGAGCCTGACGTTTTGGTACCAGGACCAGTAGTTGGGGGGGACCTGCCTGTTGGGCTGCTGG
>NC_090918.1:5392603-5448820 GCF_040956055.1 Brachionichthys hirsutus | reverse complement strand
TTCTTTTTTTATGGGGGGGGGGGGGGGGGGGGTCCTTTTTTTTTACGCGTTCCTTTTCCAGTCGATCAATTTAGCATTTCAACCGGAAACAAAGGATAACGTTAGCCTAGCATGCATCGCGATCAGGCAGCCAGAAAGGGGGGTACAAGTACTTGGATTTTCCCGTGTAATATTTTAAGACGCGGATCTTCGGACGTAGTGAAACTGTTCACCTAGCTACAGGATAGCGGTTTAGCTACAGAAGCTAAATTAGCAACCGAAGCTATCCTTGACGCTTATGACGCTAGTAACGACAGCGCTATAAACTCGCCGTCTTGTGTTCGTTCGTTTTATAAGCAAGCAAACGTTAAACATAAAACCGCTTTTACTATCGCGCTACACGCATAGTATTATCTTCACGAAGCGTTTATGTTCACGGGAACAGAGAACATCTATCGACCTGAGGCTTTGCTCTAAAAACACAGACTATATTTTTCCCAGGAGCCCCTGCGGTGTTTTTTTTTTACTTGCGCTACAGTGTCCGGTTGAGGACAAACTACCTTTCAGAGTTTAGAAATCAACATTTATTTATTTTTACTATGGTTTGGTAACATAAGCTTTACGTAGACATTTTAATCCAATACGTAATATATTAAAATTATGTTTACGCGAATGCGACAGACGGGACGGGTTTCGTCATTATTTGCGAATTCGTTTGGAAATTCGACATTACGAGAACTACTATGGCGACGCCAGAATCCGCCCCATTTTCCTTCTGCTTCAATCATCACTCCACTATGCTAAATCTAACCAACCCAATTAACCATGGCGACATGTATCAGCCAATCAGAGGTATAGTAGGGTGTGATTTGACTTCACCATAGTAGGTTTCGGGAATCAGAGTGTGGGAGGAGTCTCTTTCCACCTGACTGGAGACTGGGATGCGGTTCAAAGTGCGTCTGGACCAACTTTTGAACCCTGTTTTGGATCGTCTATTCAGGGTGACGCTTGAAATTAAGAGAAGAGACGTTAGATCGCAGAAGTTCGTCTTTGAAGATGGATCTGACAGCTAAGAAGCATTCCATTACTCAGAATGATGGAAACAGCATGCCCTTAATAGGACTGGGGACTTATGGGGACCCCCGCACGGTAGGACACATTATACACGCAGATTAATGATGGGACATAATCGAATATCACAGTTGCAATTTACAGATATATTTTCATTTTTTTTTTTTTGCATGTTTTGCTTTTAAACACATTTTTGCGTTTTGACAGACTCCAAAAGGAACCGCATATGAAGCAGTCAAAGTGGCCATTGAAGCAGGATACAGGCACATCGATGGGGCTTTGGTGTATTTCAACGAGCATGAGGTGGGACAGGCTATAAGAGACAAAATTGCAGACGGGACGGTAACGAGAAAGGACATTTTCTACTGTGGAAAGGTTCGGCCGCGGCGAGATTGCCATGACCCCGCTGTAAGCTTTGAAGTGACCGTGAGACTTGTGTAACAGCTGGCATCTTATTATTTGCACTGATCATGCAGCTCTGGAACACATTTCATCCGCCGGAATTGGTGCGACCGACTTTGGAGCGATCCTTAAAGACACTGCGGCTGGACTATGTTGACCTCTACATTGTTGAAATGCCCATAGCCTTCAAGGTATTTAATGTCACATTAAGAAAGATGCCGGTTGAAAGCCCTGAAACGGGTAAAGCATTGTCGTTTATGCAACTGGATCAGCGCTCAAAGCTGTTAATTAGTGAAAAGTCGTTTAACTCCACTGAATATTATCATACCCCAAAGCCAGGAGACACATTTTACCCCAAAGATGAGAATGGGAAGTACATCTATCATGAGACGGATCTCTGTGCCACATGGGAGGTGAGACGTTCTACGTTCTGTTCAAACGTTTAAAGTTCTGATCTCATATTAGGGGTAAAACAATCTAAAGCAAATTATCAAGCCTTTATTTTAAATGTGTATTAGTTTCAGATTTCCTAGCAACCAGTGTAGCATTCAGAAACAGGTAGATGGTACTGGATGTTTATTTAGAGACATGCTGAAGGTCAGGAATAATAAAAGCCTTGGTAGTAAAACTGCATTGTGCATTTATTACACCTTTTGTTCAAAGTCCAGAGTCTTCCGTGGTGCTGCCTGCCATTCTGTTTTTTAACTGCAGGCTTTGGAAGCTTGCAAAGACGCCGGACTAGTGAAGTCTCTCGGCGTGTCCAACTTCAACAAGCGACAACTGGAGTTGATCCTGAACAAACCTGGGCTCAAACACAGACCTGTGTCAAACCAGGTAAAGATAGGTGAAGAATAATTCAGGCAAATTGAAATTAAAACAGACATGGTGACCTGCCGGGACACTGAAATGCCCCAAAGCCAGTGAATTTTACCAAACAAATTGAATTAAATGTTCTTTTTATTTTTTGACTGCAGGTTGAATGCCACCCGTATTTCACTCAGCCAAAGTTGCTGGAGTATTGCCAGCAGAAAGGTATAATCATTGTTGGTTTCAGCCCTTTGGGAACATCCAGAGATGAATCTTGGTATGTGAAAGTAATGAACTCTCACTGACATTCAGTTAACGTTCAACTAATCGTCGTAAAACGGGCCCTGACCTCTGATAGCCTTCTTCCAGTGTTTCCATTTGGCATTCACTAAAATAAAACCCAAAACGCTGTGCGCTACATCGTTGATACAGGGTAAACATAAAAAGCCCCCCGCTGTTAGAAGACGAGCTCCTGAAATCACTTGGTAAAAAGTATAACAAGACCACCGCCCAGGTGTCCCTGAGGTTCAACGTGCAGAGAGGCGTGGTCGTCATCCCGAAGAGCTTCAGCCCCGCCCGCATAAAAGAGAACTTCCAGGTGCGTTTGCGTGGGATCCGTTTCACACAGCATGATCCGGATGGCCCCGCGAGTGTGTCTTTACATGTGCCGTCCTGTTCAACAGATATTTGACTTCTCTCTCTCCGAGGACGAGATGAAGGCGATCGAAGGTTTGAACACCAACGTTCGATTTGTTGAACTCCTCATGTGAGTGTAGTGCGTAAATGTGACATTTACAGTCTGTTCCTGTAATGAAAAGGGAGTCCTCCAATTCTATTTACTGATATCAACAGGTGGTCAGATCATCCAGAGTACCCATTTCATGATGAGTACTAGACGCCACACGTGTCAAGACTTCATGTATGTTCGCAGACTTGCTTTTACAGGATTTTAAACTGTAACTTTAAATCATGTTATTGCGCAATTATTGTAAATTTTATGGTATATTTCTGATATATCGTTTTATTTTACTTTGTTGATTAAATCCAACTTTGGAAAAATAAATAAATAGATTTTTTTTTGACCCATTTCTTTCCATCGTTTATCTTTGAGGTTGATTCAAAGACAATGTGAAAAAAATGAATCCTAAAGACTTTTTAATCTGACAAGGATTCCGCATGACTGAAAAATGCATAAAACAATGGCAATAATAGAGCTGGCATTGTTATGAATATACATATTTATGAATGACATTTGAAATAGAGTCGTAATTTGCTGCGTCCAGATGTTAGGATTAATAATACCGCCATAAAGGCACTGCACATGTCAAGCAAACGAGACATTTAAATTACAGCCATACTGAGAAGACAATAAAACCATAAATCAGTTGTATCTTCAATTACAACAAGTACCTTATTATCAGGGTGTCAATTTCACTGGATTATTACTAAAAATGTCGATGATATTTTTAAAACCTGCGATCTCGGAAGTAGTAAAATATATCCGAGTGTCCCTGAAGGTATCATAACAGGTCTTCCAACCTTGCTAGTTACAGCTAGCACTTTAGCAAACGCGCCTACAATACCTTCCGACGACGTAAAATTATACGGGGAATGACAGTCGGTAGAAGCAAAGCAAAAAGGACAATATATTTTATTTTCCGCGATTCCGATTGAACGCCTCAAACCATGGCGGACAGTCCAGCTCGGATCGACTTTCTAAGCTAGCGTCAATATTAGCTGCGCAATGGTTAGCGGTAAAGCTAAGCTGATTTTAGCTACTGAAATTAGCTTAACGCTAGTTTTCTATAAGCGCTCCAAATGAATGGGAGTCGCTGCATGGGGTGAAGACAACAAGCAGCAATGCTGCGACTGCTGCCATTAGCATCCTCCGCGTCGCTGCCCCGTTTGGCTGCGATCAAATGCTAATTAGGCGTAAATGTTTCTTTGGGGGGAACCGAACAAATGAGCGTGATTCTATTCGCTAGCTTGGCGGCTCGCTACAGGAACTTTGTTGGAAATGCCGCGTACGTAGCAATAGCAATAGCAACGTTAGCTTGCGTAGCATAATATCGGAGCCAGCGCTGAAAGCCGGATTATTTTGTGTTTGGAAGTTTCCTTTCGGATTTTGCGGTCGGCCTTAGCTCGAAGCTTCGAGAGAGACCGATGGCGCTTCGGGTTGGCTCTGCCCTCCGTCCCAGGTAGGGGAGCGGCGGAGAAGACGGACACCCTCCCCCCCGGGCTGGGGCCCGGCCCGATGCTTGTGGACGACGGGGAAGCGTTGACAGCGCCTGTTGCTCGATGTTCGGATTCGTTTTTTAAAACCAGATCACGATGAGACGATGCGCGTTTGGAGAGCTGAACAATCGGGATGGATGGAATTCATTGGGAATAATCATGGACTCTTGAGACCTGCTGTGTGGATTCTCTAAACAAAAGAGGGAGATCTATTATTTTGGAGACTATTTTATTTTGTTTTTTTTCCCACCGAGACCACAACATGTCCGCCTTTGCCGAGTTCGTCCCTCCCCCCGAGTGCCCGGTGTTTGAGCCGAGTTGGGAGGATTTCTCTGATCCTTTGGGATTCATCAACAAGATCAGACCCATCGCAGAGAAAACGGGCATCTGCAAGATCCGGCCCCCGGAGGTAAAGCCCACAGCTTGTGTTAGACAGGGGAAATATGACTGTTCTCCCCGCCCCCCCACGGAGCAGGCCTGTCTCGGCAAACAATTCCGACTTTCGGACAAACAAGTGTCCTTCGGGGACACTTAAACTGACCCGAGGACCTTTTGTTGGCATCTTTAGTCCCTCCGTTTCACACAAGATGACGTCACACATTTGTCAAAGCGTCCATGACGCACGTCTCGGTTTGTTCCGGCCAGAAAGATGACATCAAGTAATCCAAAACGGCACAACTTATTTTTAGTGATAAATGCGCGCGTGTTCTGAAATGAATGGCTGTCCCGCTTTTCCTGAAGTGGGACAGGTTGTCCCTTCTGTCACGTCGTGGACCGCTTTCCCCCTGAGCCCGCTCCGGATGGCGTTTCTATCCCCTTCATCCCGGAGGAGACGGCGGGCGCTCCTTAATCGCTTTGTTTTTCCTTCCCCTCAGGACTGGCAGCCTCCGTTTGCCTGCGACGTTCGCAGCTTCCGCTTCACCCCTCGAGTGCAGCGGCTGAATGAGCTCGAGGTGAGTTTGATGAAGACGACCCGCCGGGACCCGCGTCCTTCCTCCACGCGGATCGGGTTGCACAAAGGCTTTGTTGTTTTCCTTTGAAAGGAGCCGAGCATGCAGATGTGATCTTCTCTCTCTCTCTCTCTCTCTCTCTCTCTCTGCCCAGGCCCTCACTCGCGTTAAGCTCAACTTTCTGGATCAAATCGCAAAGTTCTGGGAGCTCCAGGGATCCAAGGTCCGTTTCCCCCATGTGGAGCGGAAGGTCTTGGACCTCTACCAGCTCAGCAAGGTGCAGCCAGATCGCCTCTTTCACGAGTCGTGTTTCTTACTCGCCTTTGGACGAAGACAAACTCGGAAGACACTCGTGTGTTGCAGATTGTGTCGTCGGAGGGCGGCTTCGAGACGGCGTGCAAAGAGAAGCGATGGTCCAAGGTGGCCGGCCGAATGGGCTTCCCGCCCGGGAAGGGCACCGGCACGCTGCTGCGCTCGCATTACGAGAGGATCCTTTATCCGTATGAGCTCTTCCAGTCCGGGGCCACGCTGACGGTAAGCGGCGCCGTAACGACGTTCAGCAGCCACGGGGTTAACAATCCTGAAGCGACTGGCTCCTCCCAGTTTATTCAAAACGCTCACGTTGTAATCCCCCCCCCCCCCCCCTGCCAGGGCGTCCAGCAGCTGTACGAAGAAGGGGACGATGGGGACGAACTGGAGGAGGGCGTGGGTGAGGAGGCGCTGGAGGACGAGGACGAGGACCAGGATGAGGAGGAGGAGGAGGAGGAGGAGAGGGACGGGGAGGGGGACGGGGACGGGGAGGGGGATGGGATGCACGCCAAACAGCGGCCTCTGCCTGAGAGACGCTCCAGGCGTCTGAAGTCGGAGGTAAGAGGCGAGAGGAGGAAGTGATCCGGATGCAGGATCGTCGTTCACGCTCTGCTGCTGTTTACCCAGAGGGAGAACAAGGAGCCAAAAGGCCTGAGGGTGTTCAGCACCGGCCCCAAAATGGTCGGCCTGGAGTTCGTATCAGCGGGTGAGTAATCGCTGGAACCGTCCCCGTCTGGACCGTCCCCGTCTGGACACGGCGCTTGTCTTCCGTCCCGTTAGATGACGGCTTCAGCAGGAAGCAGCGCTACCTCAAAGCCCAGGCCTTCGCCATCAAGATGCGGCCACGCAAGGAGGCCCTGGACGTCAACTTTGTGAGCACCAGCTCTCTTTTCTTTGGGGGGGGGTGGCGGGGGTGGCCGATGAAACTGATTGTGTCCTCCGACGGCGCCCAGATCGACCTCTACCTCTGCCTGGTGTGCGGCCGCGGCGACGAAGAGGACCGCCTCCTGCTGTGCGACGGCTGCGACGACAGCTACCACACCTTCTGCCTGATCCCGCCCCTGCAGGACGTCCCCAAGGGGGACTGGCGCTGCCCGAAGTGCGTCGCCGAGGTACGTCTCGAAAGGGCTCGTGTTCGCGTTTGGCCCTCCGGACGCCGCCGCCCGTCCCACGCCGCGTGTGTCTTCCCTCGCAGGAGTGCAGCAAGCCCCGGGAGGCGTTCGGCTTCGAGCAGGCGGTGAGGGAGTACAGCCTCCAGAGCTTCGGAGAAATGGCCGACCAGTTCAAGTCCGACTATTTCAACATGCCCGTCCACGTGCGTAGCATCCGCCCGGCTAACCGCCCGTTAGCCGCTAGCGCCCGGGCTCACCGTCCCCGTCCCCCCCTGTTCGCCCCTCAGATGGTCCCAACGGAGCTGGTGGAGAAAGAGTTCTGGCGCCTGGTCAGCAGCATCGAGGAGGACGTCATCGTGGAGTACGGCGCCGACATCAGCTCCAAGGACGTGGGCAGCGGCTTTCCCGTCCGGGACGGGAGGAGGCGGCTCCTCGGAGACGAAGAGGTGCGCAACCGCCCGTCGCGTCCGATCGTCCGGGAAGGGGAAATGAAACGCTCCCGTTCCCCCCGTCCCGTTAGGAGTACGCCGGCTCCGGCTGGAACCTGAACAACATGCCGGTGCTGGAGCAGTCGGTGCTCGCCCACATCAACGTGGACATCTCCGGCATGAAGGTGCCCTGGCTCTACGTGGGGATGTGCTTCTCCTCCTTCTGCTGGCACATCGAGGATCACTGGAGCTACTCCATCAACTTCCTGCACTGGTGAGACGGCGCGAGCGGCGCCCCGGGACTTCAGCGCGGCCCGTTTCACTCTGCCCCCCCCCCCCCAGGGGCGAGCCCAAGACGTGGTACGGCGTGCCGGCCTCGGCGGCGGAGCAGCTGGAGGCCGTGATGAAGAAGCTGGCCCCGGAGCTGTTCGACTCGCAGCCCGACCTCCTCCATCAGCTGGTCACCATCATGAACCCCAACGTGCTGATGGAGCACGGCGTTCCCGTACGTAGCCCCGGCGTTCCTCACCCGGGGGGGCGGCGCCGGGGGCGTCACGTCTGACGCGCGTGTGCGCCTGATCTCCCCAGGTGTTCAGGACCAATCAGTGTGCCGGGGAGTTCGTGGTGACCTTCCCCCGGGCGTACCACAGCGGCTTCAACCAGGGCTACAACTTCGCCGAGGCCGTTAATTTCTGCACCGCCGACTGGGTAAAGCGAACGCCGACCCCCCCCCCCCCGCTTCCGTTTCCACCGGCGGTTCGCCTCTCACGCGCCGCTCTCCCCCCAGTTGCCCGTGGGGCGCCAGTGCGTGGCGCATTACCGCCGCCTCCGCCGCTACTGCGTCTTCTCCCACGAGGAGCTGCTGTGCAAGATGGCCGCCGATCCGGAGAGCCTCGACGTGGAGCTCGCCGCGGCCGTCTTCAAGGAGGTGGGGGACATGATGGAGGAGGAGGCGGCGCTCCGGCGGGCTGTCCAGGCGTCGGTGAGTCTCGGATTAACGCCGCCCGTCGTTCGGGGGGGGCGGGGTGTAAGCGCCGCCTCTTTCTCCTCCCCGCCTGCAGGGGGTGCTGTCCTGCGAGCAGGAGGTGTTCGAGCTTCTGCCCGACGATGAGCGTCAGTGTCACAAGTGTAAGACGACGTGCTTCCTGTCGGCGGTGACCTGCTCCTGCAGCCCCGACCGGCTGGTGTGTCTCCACCACGCAGCGGAGCTCTGTGACTGTCCCCTCGGGGACAAGTGTCTCCGCTACCGCTACGACCTGGAGGAGTTTCCTGCCATGCTGTACGGGGTGAAGACCCGGGCCCAGTCGTACGACACCTGGTCCAAGCGGGTCGGCGAGGCCTTGGCCGCCGACCAGAAGAACAAGAAAGGTTTCACGCCGGGAGCGCCGCTGCGGAATGTCGCGCCGCTTTTCCCCCCCCTGTTTCGCGTTCGAACCAATCGGCTCTTGTCCTACGCACCCGGCAGATCTCATCGAGCTCAAGGTGCTGCTGGAGGACGCCGAGGACAGGAAGTATCCCGAGAAGGCGCTGTTCCGTCGCCTGAGGGAGATGGTCAAAGAGGCGGAGACGTGCTCGTCCGTCGCGCAGCTGCTGCTCAGCCGCAAGCAGAGACACAGGTTAGTGCAGAGCGTCCCGTCCCGCATGTCCGTCCCTCCCGGGACCCGGGACATCTCGGGAACGGCTTCCAGGGACTTTGGAGCGTCCGTACCTGAGGCGGCGGCGCCGAGCCTCGCGTCACACTTTTGCCTCTTTCCAGCAGCCGTTTGCGCTCCGAGAGCAGCCGGAGCTGCTCCAAGCTGACGGTGGACGAGCTCAAGGCCTTCGTGGAGCAGCTCTGCAGACTCCCCTGCATCATCGGGCAGGCTCGACAAGTCAAAGCAAGTACCCCCCCCCCCCTCCCCTCTGCTCGCCCCCCCTCCCCTCGCCGGTCCAGATTAGACCTCAGCGCTACTTCTCATTCGCTCCCAGGAGCTGCTGGAGAACGTGGAGGACTTCCACGAGCGGGCCCAGGTGGCGCTCTCGGACGAGATGCCCGACTCTTCCAAGCTGCAGGCGCTGCTGGACCTGGGCGGCGGCCTGGACGTCGAGCTGCCGGAGCTGCCGCGGCTGAAGCAGGAGCTCCAGCAGGCCCGCTGGCTGGACGAGGTAAAGCGCTCGGGAGGCGGAGCCCGGGTGCGCCGGCCGCCCCGAGCCTCCGCGGCTTCAGGTCCTCTCTGTGCCGCGTCGCAGGTGCGCGTCACTCTGGCCGAGCCTCACCGCGTCACGCTGGAGCTGATGAAGCGGCTGATCGACTCCGGCGTGGGCCTGGCGCCGCACCACGCCGTGGAGAAGGCGATGGCCGAGCTGCAGGAGATCCTCACCGTGTCCGAGAGATGGGAGGACAAAGCCCGCGCCTGCCTGCAGGCCAGGTGAGGCTGCAGCTTCCGAGCGTCCCGCGGGGACGGCGTCCGCCGACTGACCGCCCCCCCCCCCCCCCCTCAGGCCTCGACACGGCATGGCGACCCTGGAGAGCGTCGTGCTGGAAGCCCGGAACATCCCGGCGTACCTGCCCAACATCTTGGCTCTCCGCGAGGCCCTGCAGAAGGCGAAGGATTGGACGGCGAAGGTGGAGGCCATTCAGGTAGCCGGCGTTGCGCCGCGCGGCCGCCGGACTCCGCTCGGCGTCTCGCCGTCTCAACGGGTTCTCCTCCCGTCTGTCCCCGCCCAGAGCGGCAGCAGCTACGCCTACCTGGAGCAGCTGGAGAGCCTGCTGGCCCGGGGGCGCTCCATCCCCGTCCGGCTCGACCCGCTGGCCCAGGTGGAGTCTCAGGTGGCGTCAGCCCGGGCGTGGCGGGAGAGAACCGGCCGCACCTTCCTCAAGAAGAACTCCACGTACACGCTGCTGCAGGTGGGCCGCCGCCGCCGCCGCCATCATACGAACAGTTCGTTTTCACCTGTTCGCTGCTCCCGGCAGGTGCTCAGCCCCGCGTGGACGTCGGTATCTATGGCAACAGCAAGAGCAAGAGGAAGCGAGTGAAAGAGCTCATGGAGAAGGAGCGCGGCGGCTTTGACCCGGAGGCCCTGAGCGACCTGGAGGAGAGCCCGGAGGAGGCGCGGGACCCTCCCGTCGTCGTGGCCGCCTTCAAAGCCAAGGAGCGCAAAGAGGTGGAGTCCGTCCACGCGCTCCGCGCCGCCAACCTCGCCAAGATGGCCATGGCGGACCGCATCGAGGAGGTGAAGTTCTGCCTGTGTCGGAAGACGGCCGGCGGCTTCATGCTGCAGTGCGAGCTGTGCAGGGACTGGTTCCACAGCGCCTGCGTCCCCCTGCCCAAGGCGGGGCCCCAGAAGAAGCCGGGCGCCGGCTGGCAGAGCAACGGCAAGGACGCCAAGTTCCTGTGTCCGCTGTGCCAGCGGTCGAGGAGGCCGCGGCTGGAGACCATCTTGTCTCTGCTGGTGTCTCTGCAGAAGCTGCCGGTGCGTCTGCCCGAAGGAGAAGCGCTCCAGTGTCTGACGGAGAGGGCGATGAGCTGGCAGGTACGCAAAGGGGGCGTCGCCCGCCGCAGCTTCTTTGTGTTTTTGTTTTTTGTCCCGTCCTCACCGCTCTGACTGATCCCAGGACCGGGCGCGGCGGGCGCTCGCCACCGACGAGCTGTCCTCGGCGCTGGCGAAGCTGTCCGTGCTGAGCCAGCGCATGGTGGAGCAGGCGGCGAGGGAGAAGACGGAGAAGATCATCAACGCCGAGTTACAGAAGGCCGCCGCCAACCCTGACCTGCAGGTCGGTCTTTGTTTTCCGTCTCTCTTCGGCGCCGCGGCGTTTGACTCGTGTTCCGAGCGCGACTGATGTCGCCCGGCGGGCGTCTCGTCTTCAGGGACACATCCAAACGTTTCAGCAGTCGGGCTTCAGCAGAGCCGCGTCGCCCCGCCGGGCCGCGGACTACGACGACGAGGAGACGGACTCGGACGAGGACGTCCGGGAGACTTACGGCTACGACGTGAAGGTGTGCGAGGCGGCGGCGGCGAGCCGTGGCATCCCAGTTGCAGGACTTCCTGTCCCACTGCCGCTCTCTGGTTTGCTTGCAGGACCCCGGCGAGGTGAAACCGTATTTGTTCTGCGACGAGGAGATCCCCGTCAAGTCTGAGGAAGTGGTCAGCCACATGTGGCCGGCCGCCACGCCCTCCTTCTGCGCCGAACACGCCTACTCCTCGGCTTCCAAGTCCTGCGTGCAAAGTGAGGCCACGTTTCAGCCCCCCCCAAAGGACCCACGCTTCTGTTTTCCGCTTCTCCTTCCTCGCAGGTAAAATTCCTTTTGGTCCTTTAATGCCGCTAACGTTGCGTTTCAGACGTGGCCACGCCCAGGAAGCAGCCCAGGAAGACCCCCCTCGTGCCTCGCAGCCTGGAGCCGCCGGTGCTCGAGCTGTCCCCCCAGGCGAAGGCCCAGATGGAGGAGCTGATGATGCTGGGAGACCTGCTGGAGGTGTCTCTGGATGAGACGCAGCACATCTGGAGGATCCTGCAGGCCACGCACCCCCCCTCTGAGGAGAAGTTCCTCCAAGTCCTGGAGGTAGGGGGGGGTGGGGCTTTGAATCAGTCGGATGGGGGGGGGGGGGGGGGGGCAGATCCTCATCTCGTCCTCTGTTCCCTTTCTACAGCCTGACGACGCCCTGATGGAGAGGCCTCTGAAGATGAAGCTCAAAGATTCAGAGAAGAAGAGGAAGCGGAAGCTGGAAAGGGCGGAGCATCACCACATGCTGATGGCGGCGGCCGTCGTCGGGTCGGCGGCGGCGGCGGCGGGCGACGCGCGGCCAGCCAAGTCCAAAGATCTGAAAACGGTCGGCCTGGAACTCGGTCTCTGCGGCAAATCCAAGAAGAAGAAACTCAAACTCAACCTGGACAAAAACCGGGAGATGAAGCAGCTGGCCAAACGGATAGCCAAGGAGGAGAAGGAGAGGAAGAGGAAGGAGAGGGCGGCGGCGAAGGCGGGCGCCGTCAGGGACGGTCTGGAGAAGAGGAAGGAGAAGAAGATCCTCGACATTCCCTCCAAGTACGACTGGTCCGGGGCCGAGGACTCCAACGACGAGAACGCCGTGTGCGCCGCCAAAAACTGCCAACGACCCTGCAAAGACAAGGTGAGGGCCCGACGTCGGATTCTCGTTAGCGTGAAACCGTCATCCTGCAAAGACGAGGTGACCGTCGTCCCACCGCGCGCCTTCAATGTCGGATTCCAGCTGGACGCCCTGTTGGACTCGCTGCTGCGTCACGTTGGTCGCCGTGGAAACGGCAGACGCGCGGCCGTCTCATTCGCGAGTTAATGACGAACGCGAGTTCAGCAGGAACGGAACACCTGAGAGCGATGCGCGTTACCGATTAACAGCGAAACGCCGTCTATCCACTTCAATCAGTGGCCGGCCAATCGCAGCGGAGGAACTGGGTCGGCTTGCGTCTTTGTGGGCGGAGTCCTCGGGGGGGTGCGTTTGATGCTCACGCGAGGCTTTGACGACGTGGTCTTGTTATTCCCAGGTGGATTGGGTGCAGTGCGACGGCGGCTGCGACGAGTGGTTCCACCAGGTGTGCGTGGGCGTGTCCTGCGAAATGGCCGAGAACGAAGACTACATCTGCACGGACTGCTCGCGGAAAGCCGCCGGCGGCGTCGGCGGGATGACCATAGAGGAGGTCGCCGAGGAGAGCGTGGTGGTGTTGTCCACGTCGTTGTGCGGCGGTAGCATGCTGCCGCCGCCGCCGCCGCTCGTGGCCTCGTGGGCTCGCGCGCCCGCCGCCTCTCATCTGAACCCAACACCTTCACATCAGCAGGAGCCCCAGCAGGGGAGTTAGCGTGACGACCCCGTGGCCCGGGGCGCTGAAAGCTCACGAGAGGAGCGCCGGGCGTCCAGGCCGGCGCGGCGCGGCGCGGCTCTCGGCCCGTGGACTGTACAGCAATCAGAGGGCAGCATCGCCCATCGTCAATGACTTGGTTCGTCGTGTACCTGCCTGGACAAAAAAAAAAAAGACAAGTTCCATCTGGACGATGAAGACGAGTCCTCCCGTCCCGTTAGCGATGACCACAAAGATCGGGTTGCTGGAACACCGACAAGACGTTGGCGGTCCGAGAAACCGCCACCGGGCGTTTTTCTGAGCGCTTCCTCACAAAGGTCTCTGCCTCCAGGCAGATTTAAAGCGCCCCCCCCCAGCGTGTCCTGGACCACTTCCCTTCTTCCCTCTGTATCTTCTCATAACGTAACATCTCACCCTGTAGGACTCCGGGCTAGCAAACATAAACGGTTGTACTGTAGCAGAATTATTTATAATGTACATAATTTTAAGGAATAAAAAAAAATAAACTGCCTTTTTTTTTGTTTTTGTTTGTTTGTTTGTTTTCTCACCTTTAATAAACTATTCCTAGTCAAACGACTTGATTGTGATATTTTTTCCTGGGTCGGCTCGGTTAATGTCGAGTTAAGCTTTCCACTTCCTGCGTTACTCATTGAGCTCATTTAGAAGGGGGCGGGGCTTCTTTCTGGTAGTTTTCCTCAGTTGCAACTGAAATGTGATTTTTATGCAAATATTGAAACACTGCGGGATTAGAATTCATTCTGATGTACTTCTTTGAAATTGGAGGCTGGCTGAAGTTTAATATTACAATCCACCCACCACCACCACCACCACCCACTGATGTTAAATACTAAAAACCCGAGCAGCAGCAAACAAATCTCCAGAGACTTCGGATCTGAGACGAGAGCCAGAGACAGAACACAGCGATGAAAGGTGAGCCGGGAATTTCACCCTCAAATTTATGTTTCGTGAAATTTACTTTCTACACCGACCATTATATTAATTTATGAATATTAATGTTAACTCTATATACATGTCTTGTCTTACTGTATAGAGAACATTTGAGTTATATTTGATTTCTAAATTGCATTTTGTGCGAAAGTTATTTAACATTCAAGAAATGTCACATATTAGACAATAAAAAGACCTTACCTGATAAATATATGAGATAAGAAAAATAATGTAAATATAATGTGTATAATTACAATATAATAAAATAACTGCAGCTCCTCCTCCCTCCTGCAGGAGACACAGCTGGAGGAAGCCTCCCCACAGGAGCGAGGCAAAGCAAGGAGGAGCTGCCCCGAGAGGAGGTGAAGATTGAGGAGCGGGGCCAATGGGCCCACAAGATGGAATTCCTCCTGTCAGTCGCCGGCACCATCGTCGGACTGGGCAACATGTGGCGCTTCCCTTACCTCTGCTACAGGAACGGGGGAGGTGGGTGATGGGGAGGTGGCCTTTCTCCGTAGCGTTCATTTTAGTGTTGCATTAAAGGTTGCTTCAACCGTCTGGTAATGTGAAGGTGTGATAGTTTACACATGACATGTAATAAGTCACCCACGGGTGAATGGAGTGGGACGGGTTGCACAAGCGGCGTCCTGACAATCCTCGTGCGTGTTCCAGTAGATCTTTGGACTGAGCTCCACTGACCCCGAACAGGAAACAAACATGACATGACAAGTTTGTGCACACGGGACCGGCCGGTAAAGGCGTATCATGTCCCTCAGGTGCGTTCCTCATCCCCTACCTGCTCTTCCTGTTTACCTGCGGCATCCCGGTATTCTTCCTGGAGGTGGCGCTGGGCCAGTACACCAGCATGGGATGCATCCCCAGCTGGAAGAAGATCAGTCCCTTGTTTGCAGGTAGGTGTGGAACCAGAGGCGACCCAGAGGCCGCCGCTGGTTCTGGTACTGAAGTGCTGTTTGCAGGCATCGGATACGGGATGCAGGTGATCGCCGTCCTGCAGGGCTGCTACTACATCATAGTCCTGGCCTGGGCCATCTTCTTCCTGTCCTTCTCCTTTTCATGGGTCCTGCCCTGGTCGTCCTGCAGCAACGCCTGGAACACTGGTAACCAACGCACTTCAGAAACAAACCTGAACTCCAGCTGATATTTATTTCATGATTTTTCCGATTCTCCTGCCCAGAAAACTGCGTGGAGTTCCATCAGGGAAACGCCTCCTTCAACCAGACACACAACCCGAACGCCACGTCTCCTGTCATCGAGTTCTGGGAGTGAGTTCTTCTTCTTTTGTGACGCGTCTTTCCCCTGCAAACATTGAAGCACCGTCGCTGTTCCCTCTCTGTCTCTGCAGAAGAAGAGCGCTGAGGATCTCCCCGGGCATCGATCAAATGGGCTCCCTGAACTGGGACCTGGCCCTGTGCCTCCTGCTGGCGTGGGTCTTCTGCTACTTCTGCATCTGGAAGGGGACGAAGTCCACCGGGAAGGTGGGAGCGGTCGCATCAGGTACCCCCCCCCCCCTCTAGATGTTTGACATGGGTGTGTTTTGGCGCAGGTGGTTTACTTCACTGTGACCTTCCCCTACGTGATGCTGATCGTGATGCTGATCAGAGCACTCACCTTGCCAGGTGCTCTGATCGGCATACAGTTCTACCTGTACCCGGATCTGGGCCAACTGGCCGACCCTCAGGTACGGCAGTGTTTCCTTTCTCTACAGAATGCAGTACTCCTTATATTACTCCTCTGTGTTGTACTCCAGGTGTGGATGGATGCCTGCACACAGATCTTATTCTCCTTCGCCATCTGTTTAGGATCAATCACCGCCCTGGGAAGCTACAACAAATACAACAACAACTGCTACAAGTATGTGGAACCTCTTTCTACTCGTTTTGTAGCCGACTGAAGTTTATTTATTCAGGAAGAAGAAGAAGGAGAAGAAGAAGAAATCTGGTGGATTTGAGTCAACATCAAACTGAATATGATTTATTTCTAGAGAAATGAACGGAAATGTTGACGGTCAAAATGATCTTTATTTGTCATATTCTTACACATTTGCACATGGAAAAGTACGAAATTGGACCCTGGTCCCGGATTCAGCCATAAAAAGTACAAAACAACTTCAACTAAAAAACATTTAATGGCACAAAGTTCCTATCCTGAACAAAGATCCATCGTGGAACAAATCCTAACTATCCATACGAAAGTAGAAAAGTACTCAGAGAGCACAGACCTCCACTAAGCAGCTCATTCCCCTCCGAAATGGATCGTCACCAAAAGGTTCTAGATTGTTCTTTGTGTCTTTAAACACCAACAATGAAAAGTAAACGTGAATCAGAGTTGATGCATATTTGTTCCTGGATCAGACCCAGAAGACACTTTACCTGACCCCTGTGACCCCCATGATGGCTCTTCCCCTCCAGGGACTGCTTCCTGCTGTGCTGTCTGAACAGCGGCACCAGCTTTGTGGCAGGATTTGTCGTCTTTGGGATTCTGGGTTTCATGTCTTACGAGCAGAACATTCCCATCGCTGAGGTGGCAGAATCCGGTGAGGCGGCGAGCTGCATTCTGGTTTCGCCCCGTTCTGACCTGCGTTGTTCTGAACCGGTCTGCCGTCTCTGCAGGTCCGGGCCTGGCCTTCATCGCTTACCCTCGCGCCGTGAGCATGATGCCTTTCGCGCCGCTGTGGGCTATCCTCTTCTTCCTCACCATCATTTTCCTGGGGCTCGACAGCCAGGTAGAGAGTTTCCAGAGAGTTTCTGTCGTTTGTTCTTTTCTCAAATCGAGCCGACAAGCTTTTCCGGAAGGGTCCATTCACCGTCTTCGACGTTCCTGTGCTCTTCCGGCAGTTTGTGGTAATTGAGGGCATCGCAACATCGGTGGTCGACATGTACCCCACCGTGTTCCGGCGGAAACACCGCAGGGAGCTCTTCCTGTTGGCGATCTCCTTCATCAGCTTCTGCGTCGGCCTCATCATGCTGATGGAGGTATGGATCGCAGAGACAATCGTCTGAGCCAGTTGACCTGGAATGACCTCTGCACAGCCCTCTGGGTTTTTTTTGGTCATGGCGTAGATGCTGCAGAGGGTTTAACTTGTATTTGTGTGCAGGAAGTCAAAATAAACATATGCAGCATAACTCATTCAAACTTTATCACTGAAATCGCCCCAGAACAAGAGTATGACCCGATACTTATTGATCTGTAGGGCGGCATGTACGTCTTCCAGCTGTTTGACTACTATGCAGCCAGCGGGACGTGTATCCTCTTCACCGCCTTTTTCGAGACCATCTGCATCGCATGGGTTTACGGTGAGACACGCCTTATCTGAAAATCCCTGCGGCGTTTCAGCCACAGGTAAAGAGGGGAATGTCTTCACTGTGTTCGTCCAGGTGTGGATCGCTTTTACGACAACATCGAGGACATGATCGGCTACCGTCCAGGCCCTTACATCAAGTACTGCTGGCTGTACGTCTCCCCAGCCTCGTGCATTGTGAGTGTAAACGAGGAAAGGTGACGGCACCACCTCTGAAGATGAATCGCTTATCAACTATTACATGTGTTTACCCCACCCCCCCCTCCCCCCCAGGGCATCTTTGCATTCTCCCTCATCAAATACACCCCTCTGAAGTACAACAACACCTACGTGTACCCGTGGTGGGGTTATGCCATCGGATGGATGCTCGGAATCATCTCCATGATCTGCATCCCGTCTTGGATAATTCACAACATCAGCACCGCCAATGGGACGCTCAGAGAGGTCAGTGCCCCCCCCCCCCCCCCCCTTTGTGTGTTGGTACTTGTCTTAAACTTTGTCCCATATTAAACTGGACTCCACTGACGCCGCTTTACCTCTCTGCAGCGCATCCGCCTGCTCATCAAACCGTGCGACACGCTGCCCAAAACCAGGAGGGAGCAAGAGAGGCTGGTAGCCATCTTCGCCTCCGAGGCAGTTGCCATGACGACAAGCGGCTACTGTCCCGTCTCGGAGAAAGACTCTGAACTTTGAATGGCAACGAGGTGCAACGTCGTAATTTACTTTAATGCACAACAGAAATGGACGCAGGAGGTAAGAGGCCTGTGGGGAAGACAGCGCTGAAGCATTTCAGGTCACTAATGTGGTAAAAGGAGGACGATCAAGAGTTGTGTCGTCCTACAGAAGCTTAGAAACGAATGTTCTGTTCATTTTCTATTGATGAGGTTTGTACAAATGACACAGTTTAAATCTCAATATCATACTATAATATTATCCTCACCGATATTATTCCTTATTCTATTTCCAAGAATTGAAAGAAATTTTTTGATGCTTGAATTGACTGTTTGATAAAGAGTTGTAATGTCGGTGACAATTCTAATGCTGTAGCGCTTCAGTGGCTGCTGAAGTAACGTGTCGTTTCACGTATAAATACGTTTGTTTTTAAATAAAAATGCTAATTGTACCGTTGTCTTGATGAATTTTACATTTTGCAGTGCCTATGGAGTTCAACTTAATTATCATAACGTTGTAGCTTTAACTTTACATGACCATTAATGACTGTGAAAGAGCACAGCGGACGGTGCACGACTCAAACGTGCATAAAGTTTTAAATGCTATCAGTGATGCGTCACGAAGAGCGAGAAAGAAGAATCAACTGGACTTGTTCGAGTTTGGCGGAAGACGTTTCGCCTCTCATCGAAGAGGCTTCTTCAGCTCTGAGAGAGAGACTGGTCGAGAGTTTAGATACTTACGCTGTTGCCGGAGCAGAAAAGAAAGAAACAAAGAAGGGACCGAAACCACCAAGGCAATCAGACTCCCCAGGAGTATTAGCATTTCCTCTATGAATGCTAATGCACCCCAGCAGTCATGATTTGCCGAATCTTTACGCCGGATGCATTTCCTGACGCAACGCTCTGCATTTATCCGAGCTTGAGACCGGAACAAGGGAGAAACTGGCAATGCTACGTTAGCTCCTGCTAACCCAACTACTCGTACCACCCTTGAAGTACATACTTTTGTTTGTTTGTTTGTTTTCTCACCTTTAATAAACTATTCCTAGTCAAACGACTTGATTGTGATGTTTCTTCGTTGCACTTTCACACAAACAAACAGAAAATGAATCAAATCAAGCAAAAACATCAAATATTTGGGATCTTTGTGTCCAAAATCATCCTGAGGACGCCAAAATGTCCCGTTCCTGGATAAGCCTTGTTAATGTCAAATTAAGCTTTACGCTTCCTGCATTACTCATTGAGCTCATTTGGAAGGGGGCGGGGCTTAATCATACATACATGAGTTCGCAGAAGTGAGTGGGTAGAATTCATTCTGATGTACTTCTTTGGAATTGGGGGCTGGCTGAAGTTTAATATTACAATCCACCCACCACCACCACCACCACCCACTGATGTTAAATACTAAAAACCCGAGCAGCAGCAAACAAATCTCCAGAGACTTCGGATCTGAGACGAGAGCGAGAGACAGAACACAGCAATGAAAGGTGAGCCGGGAATTTCACCCTCAAATTTATGTTTCATGAAATTTACATTTAAGAATATATTTTTACACCGACAATCCATTATATTAATTCATGAATATTAATGTAACCTGTATATACATTTGTCTTACTGTATTATAGAGAACATTTTAGATAAAGTGCATTTCATGCAAAATTTATTTACCATTAAAGAAATGTCACATATTAAACAATAAAAAGACCTTACCTGATAAATATATGAGCAGTGTTGGGCAAGTTACTCAAGATCAGTAATATATTAATTATTACTAATTACTTGCTGAAAAAAGTAATTACATTACTTTACTTATTACTCCCTGCCAAAAGTAACTAGTTACTTACTACTTTAAGTTACTTTTTCTTCTCATCCTCAATAATTGCATCCTTTCTCCCCTAAAGTCTCACTTTTTCATGTTCAACATTAGCAGATGTTTCTTCTCTTTTCTACAGGCGACATTGTAACTTCTCATTGTTGGTTTAACTCCAAACGGGTTCCTGAACACACGACATGATGAGTCCATCTGAGTCGATCTGGATCCTTATTCGAATTAAATGAACATGAAGACTTTTACTTTGTAGGAATTCATAAATACACTCAATGAAACCACACCTGGACTCAAACTGATGTTGAAACACACTTTGTGAACAACTTCAGTTGTTTATTAAAGCAGACAAAAAGCTCAAAGTGCTGCTGGGCCATGAGGCAACGTGCGCTGGTGCATTGCAATGCAAACAATACGCACATTGGTGTAATAAGAACAACAAGAAAAACATTTATTTTAACTTTTAGAAGTTGTGCAGAAGCTGCATCAGAACATTCTGAATGTATCAATACTACAAACAATTACTGCAATTTAAATACATCTCCAATATAAATAGTAATCAACATTTTGTATTCTAAAATTAAACGTGAGATGTCTAAATTGTAAAAGCAAATCCTGATACAGAATAAGTATATTTTTCAGTATAAATTAGACCCATATTCTGTGGATAAAGTACACTAATTGTGTCTTTTAGACTTAATTTCTCCCGAGTTTTGTAATCCTGCCTCCGAGGTGCGAGCGGGCAGCAAAACAACACCAAACGGAATGGATCGAGTTTACGCCACCAACCTTAAAAACAGACGAGGACGAATCGTTTCCATATCCGGTCGGAGTGAAAAAGTAATATATTACTTTTGAAAAAAAACTAAAAGTAATATTATTATTCAAAATAAAAAAGTAACAAGTTACACGACTTTTTCTGGTAAAAAGTAATATAATTACTTTAAGTTAATAGTTACTTTAGTTACTTTCCCAACTCTGTATATGAGATAAGAAAAATAAAGTAAATATAATGTGTATAATTATATTTTAATAAAATAACTGCAGCTCCTCCTCCCTCCTGCAGGAGACACAGCTGGAGGAAGCCTCCCCAGAGGAGCGAGGCAAAGCAAGGAGGAGCTGCCCCGAGAGGAGGTGAAGATTGAGGAGCGGGGCCAATGGGCCCACAAGATGGAATTCCTCCTGTCAGTCGCCGGCACCATCATCGGACTGGGCAACATGTGGCGCTTCCCTTACCTCTGCTACAGGAACGGGGGAGGTGGGTGATGGGGAGGTGGCCTTTCTCCGTAGCTTTCATTTTAGTGTTGCATTAAAGGTTGCTTCAACCGTCTGGTAATGTGAAGGTGTGATAGTTTACACATGACATGTAATAAGTCACCCACGGGTGAATGGAGTGGGACGGGTTGCACAAGCGGCGTCCTGACAATCCTCGTGCGTGTTCCAGTAGATCTTTGGACTGAGCTCCACTGACCCCGAACAGGAAACAAACATGACATGACAAGTTTATGCACACGGGACCGGCCGGTAAAGGCGTATCATGTCCCTCAGGTGCGTTCCTCATCCCCTACCTGCTCTTCCTGTTTACCTGCGGCATCCCGGTATTCTTCCTGGAGGTGGCGCTGGGCCAGTACACCAGCATGGGATGCATCCCCAGCTGGAAGAAGATCAGTCCCTTGTTTGCAGGTAGGTGTGGAACCAGAGGCGACGCAGAGGCCGCCGCTGGTTCTGGTACTAAAGTGCTGTTTGCAGGCATCGGATACGGGATGCAGGTGATCGCCGCCCTGCAGGGCTGCTACTACATCATAGTCCTGGCCTGGGCCATCTTCTTCCTGTCCTTCTCCTTTTCATGGGTCCTGCCCTGGTCGTCCTGCAGCAACGCCTGGAACACTGGTAACCAACGCACTTCAGAAACAAACCTGAACTTCAGCTGATATTTATTTCATGATTTTTCCGATTCTCATCCCCAGAAAACTGCGTGGAGTTCCATCAGGGAAACGCCTCCTTCAACCAGACACACCACCCGAACGCCACGTCTCCTGTCATCGAGTTCTGGGAGTGAGTTCTTCTTCTTTTGTGACGCGTCTTTCCCCTGCAAACATTGAAGCACCGTCGCTGTTCCCTCTCTGTCTCTGCAGAAGAAGAGCGCTGAGGATCTCCCCGGGCATCGATCAAATGGGCTCCCTGAACTGGGACCTGGCCCTGTGCCTCCTGCTGGCGTGGGTCTTCTGCTACTTCTGCATCTGGAAGGGGACGAAGTCCACCGGGAAGGTGGGAGCGTTCGCATCAGGTGCCCCCCCCTCTAGATGTTTGACGTGGGTGTGTTTTGGCGCAGGTGGTTTACTTCACTGTGACCTTCCCCTACGTGATGCTGATCGTGATGCTGATCAGAGCACTCACCTTGCCAGGTGCTCTGATCGGCATACAGTTCTACCTGTACCCGGATCTGGGACGACTGGCTGACCCTCAGGTACCGCAGTGTTTCCTTTCTCTACAGAATGCAGTACTCCTTATATTACTCCTCTGTGTTGTACTCCAGGTGTGGATGGATGCCTGCACACAGATCATCTACTCCTTCGCCCTCTGTGTGGGATCAATCACCGCCCTGGGAAGCTACAACAAATACAACAACAACTGCTACAAGTATGTGGAACCTTTTTCCACTCGTTGTATAGCCGACTGAGGTTTATTTATTTAAATGTGAATTAAAGATGATTTTTTTCGGTCTGATGATGATGAATAACAACTTCTGATCACTGGTTTGTGTTTTCATACATAAATCAACAACTTGTTCTGGTTCAACACTTTACCTGACCCCTGTGACCCCCATGATGGCTCTTCCCCTACAGGGACTGCTTCCTGCTGTGCTGTCTGAACAGCGGCACCAGCTTTGTGGCAGGATTTGTCATCTTTGGGATTCTGGGTTTCATGTCTTACGAGCAGAACGTTCCCATCGCTGAGGTGGCAGAATCCGGTGAGGCGGCGAGCTGCATTCTGGTTTCGCCCCGTTCTGACCCGCGTTGTTCTGAACCGGTCTGCCGTCTCTGCAGGTCCGGGCCTGGCCTTCATCGCTTACCCTCGCGCCGTGAGCATGATGCCTTTCGCGCCGCTGTGGGCTATCCTCTTCTTCCTCACCATCATTTTCCTGGGGCTCGACAGCCAGGTAGAGAGTTTCTGTCGTTTGTTCTTTTCTCAAATCGAGCCGACAAGCTTTTCCGGAAGGGTCCATTCACCGTCTTCGACGTTCCTGTGCTCTTCCGGCAGTTTGTGGGCATTGAGGGCATCGTCACATCGGTGGTCGACATGTACCCCACCGTGTTCCGGCGGAAACACCGCAGGGAGCTCTTCCTGTTGGCGATCTCCTTCATCAGCTTCTGCGTCGGCCTCATCATGCTGATGGAGGTATGGATCGCAGAGACAATGTCTTAACTCCTTTTTTACTGCAGAAGTTGTTAAAGATACTCTAATATTTTGCCGGGGAGGGGTTGCATCGGTTTGCTGAAATAAATGGTCTCAACCAGTTGACTTGGAATGACCTCTTCACAGGAAGTCATCATTTTATAGGTGAGTTTTTATTATTTACAAGTTCAGCAATCAGAAAAAAGGAGGAGGATGAGGAAGGAGGAGGATGATGAAGGAGGTAGAGTTAAGGGATTTTAGCACACCTTTCCACGCGTTTTCTCTTTTGTCCAATTTGAGAATTTTTTTCTGCCCATTTTTGTCGTTAAATTTGAAATTAAAATGGCAGTATTTATGTTCTATTTGATGTAAAAACGAATCAATGACCCCCAGCAGGCTAATCATCCTGCAAGAGTATGGCCTAATACTTTCTACCTATTGATCTGTAGGGCGGCATGTACGTCTTCCAGCTGTTTGACTACTATGCAGCCAGCGGGACGTGTATCCTCTTCACCGCCATTCTCGAGACCATCTGCATTGCATGGGTTTACGGTGAGACACGCCTTATCTGAAAATCCCTGCGGCGTTTCAGCCACAGGTAAAGAGGGGAATGTCTTTGCTGTGTTCGTCCAGGTGTGGATCGCTTTTACGACAACATCGAGGACATGATCGGCTACCGTCCAGGCCCTTACATCAAGTACTGCTGGCTGTACGTCTCCCCAGCCTCGTGCATTGTGAGTGTAAACGAGGAAAGGTGACGGCACCACCTCTGAAGATGAATCGCTTATCAACTATTACATGTGTTTACCCCCCCCCCTCCCCCCCAGGGCATCTTTGCATTCTCCCTCATCAAATACACCCCTCTGAAGTACAACAACACCTACGTGTACCCGTGGTGGGGTTATGCCATCGGATGGATGCTCGGAATCATCTCCATGATCTGCATCCCGTCTTGGATAATTCACAACATCAGCACCGCCAATGGGACGCTCAGAGAGGTCAGTGCCCCCCCCCCCCCTTTGTGTGTTGGTACTTGTCTTAAACTTTGTCCCATATCAAACTGGACTCCACTGACGCCGCTTTACCTCTCTGCAGCGCATCCGCCTGCTCATCAAACCGTGCGACACGCTGCCCAAAACCAGGAGGGAGCAAGAGAGGCTGGTAGCCATCTTCGCCTCCGAGGCAGTTGCCATGACGACAAGCGGCTACTGTCCCGTCTCGGAGAAAGACTCTGAACTTTGAACGGCAACGAGGTGCAACGTCGTAATTTACTTTAATGCACAACAGAAATGGACGCAGGAGGTAAGAGGCCTGTGGGGAAGACAGCGCTGAAGCATTTTGTGATGAATAAGTTTGTATTTAAATAAAAATGCAAACTATACTGTTGTCTTGAATAATTTTTTGTTTTGCAGTGCCAATGGAGTTCAGCATAATTATCGTAACATTGCGTGTCATAATCTTTAACTTTACAACTCAAATGTGCATAAAGTTTTTAATGCGGCTTCCTGGATGACTTCCAGTCTGTCCTGTGCAAAAAATGCCTCAATTCACTTTTCCTGGTTTAGATAAATGATAGGATTTATCCTTCGGGAAGATATTTGCTCCTGAATTCACGACATACAAATTACACTGTGTAATCTAAGATAAGAAAGTGAGAAGAAATGTATCTCGGTGTTTGAGCCGTTTCAAAATAAGTGAGAACTGAAAGTTTAAGAGGAAATAAAATACACTAATAAATTAAATTAAATTAGAGCCGCTACATGAATGATTTCTTTATGAACGAGACTAAAGATGTAGTTCCTGTATTAAACGTTGTGGTTTGATGCCCGGTCTCTTTTATTTTGTATTTTGAAGGTGTACAGTTTCTAATACATTAGCGAGGCCTTGCAGCCACAATGATCGAGCAGTTTTAAACCAGTTTTCTCGAATAATTTTGCCACTGGGTGGTCACGCTCCGCCTTTTCCGTCAGCGAGCTGTTGATTGGCTGAAGCAGCAGCGTCCCTCACGACGTACACCAGTGACGCCCCGCGTTTTCCCGGCATGCATCGGGTGGCGCCTCAGCAAAGATGGCGGAAGGAGGAGCGGCTGATCTAGATACCCAGAGAGGAGAGGTCGCGGCACTGTTGAAAACACAACTAAGAAAAGGAGACACCTGGTGAGACTTGAGCGGAAACCTTTTCACAGACGCCGCGTTGCCGGCAGCTTCCTCTGCCGAGGCTGTCAACTCCGCGAAGGAAAAGAAAGCCAAGTCGACGGGCCGTGTTGACAGTTAGCTCCGAGCTAGCATACGGGAGCCCGTCGGCTTCGTGTGTGCCGCTTAGCATGCTAACGTTGACACAGCTAACGCTAGCTGTCAAACTATTCGCCTGTCTGATTTAAATTGTGTCGGTCCGTTAATTAAATGAGCTACTTCGGATCAAAATCTTATGTTTCGCGTGTTAGCATAATATCAGCAAAGCCTACGTTTCCTTTGTCTAATCGAGTTAGCAGGCTAATTGGCTAGTCGACCCGATGCTCCAATGGGGGTTTCCTGTCGGTTAGTTCGACTTCGGCAGGGCGGAGTCGGAAAAGAAGCACCTGTCAAAATCACCGAGCCGGCTGGCCAGGCATGCGGCGACCTGAGCTCAAGCCGGCGGCAGCAGCGCGAACTGTTACAACCAATAATCTGTGCCGTACTAGCCGACCAAAGTTAGCTCTGTATGGAGAAACGGAAGACAAAGTAGTCTTCCCCCGGCCGGAGAGTTATTGTCGCCGCTGGTACTCGTGTAAAAATAAATAGAATAGATTTGTTTCCGGCAGTTTGACTTAAAACTGGCGCATGGAAGCCAAATTAGCGCCTTTTGCTGTCTGTGCAGGTACCTGGTGGATAGTCACTGGTTCAAACAGTGGAAGAAATATGTGGGATTTGACAGTTGGGATAAATACCAGATGGCCGACCAGAATGTCTACCCGGGACCTGTGGATAACTCGGGCCTTCTCAGAGGTAAGGCGGATGATGCGGCTCGTGTTTCAGAACTTTAAGTTACATGTTGTAAATAATGTGTTGCTTCTACGCAGAACCGCGGTCACCCAGTCGGTGTGACGTTACCTTTCTGGAAGTAACAATAGAGAGCTAAAAGGAAAAAGGGGAACAAAAATGTCTTTGTTGACTCATCCCAGGCGTTTTAGGGGGTTCACAGAGAACTCCCCAGCGCATGTTTTCCTTTGTGTCTTTTGTGCACGCGAGCGAGACGGTGTGCGGTCTCTGTTGTCCCACAATGTCCCGCTGCTCTCCGCTTCTCACCTGGCCTCTCATCCCTTCCCTACCTGTAGATGCGGATGTGCTGGCCATCAAAGAGCACCTCATCGACGAGCTGGACTACATCCTGGTCCCAACAGAGGGCTGGAATAAGCTTGTTAGCTGGTATGGATTGACGGAGGGTCAAGAACCGATTGCGCGTAAGGTAAGGGCTCCGTCGCGAGGTCGGGCTGAACTGGTTCGACAAATGAAGGATCTCTTGGCTGCAGAGCACGGCTCCAGACGAGGCTACGGCTATTAGCAGCCGTCTAAAGGACGGGTTGTATTGCTTTGAATTTGAAACGTACTGATTGGTCGATGTGATGGACCCGGAAAAGACACCTTGATCATCATAATCCTGATTAATTTGCGTATGTTTGCGTTTGATTGGACGGCCTTAGCTGACCATCGAACGGCGATGATCATCGTTGTCTGTCGTTCATTTCTATCGTGAACTGCACTATTTATTTTAGGGTTAGTGAGTACTTCCTCACGCCATTGAAAGACTGCCTAAATGGTTGATTACTCTGAGTAATATTTATTTATGGTGGCGACAACTTAAAAGAACCCACGGCAACAGATCCCCGAGTCATCGCATCATGGCTGCCGAAAGACCTTCCTCTCTCTCTCTCTCTCGCCTCTCTCGCCCATCCGCTGACCCTCCCATTTCGCCATGTGTGTCGTGAGACGTATCGGGTGGCCGCGTGGTTTCTATTTTCAGGCGACGCTCCGGATGACTGAAAAGCTACATGGAGCGATCTGCGAGACACAACATGCAGGAGGTTCATTATTATCTTTTGCTTTCTTTAAGCACTTTGTTTCATCTGTGGGGGTGGGGGGGGGGGGGCAGAAAGGAGGGCCGTCGCTGTGTTCTGGTTACCGACGGCGGTGGAGTGTTCCTGCTTGTCCTTGTTTTGTTTTTTTTAAAGTGAAGAATGTTGACTGAGGTCACACTGAGAGAAGCTTCTGAGTGGAGTGTGTGTGTGTGTGTGTGTGTGTGGTGGGGGGTGGGGGGGGCTTGGTTCGGCTCGGTTTTGATTTGTGAAATTCTCTCAGCTTGGCGATGAGTTGAGCTTTTGCCCCGAGTTTATGAACATGCGGGTGCTGCGTTGGTGGGGGTAGTTTGGGCCCGTGGGGGGGGGGGGGGGGGGGGGGCAATGAGAGGGATTATGTGTGGGGAACGTTAGCCATGTGCGTGAATGCTGCAGTCCTCCGAGGTGAAATAAATAGGGTGGGACCCCTCAGCTGTTTCCGCGAGGCGCTGCTAATTTGGGCGCTTCACTCTGACTCCACTCCTGTCAGGACGCCGGGCCGAGCGGCGTTACGTCTTCCTCCATGAGACTCGGAAGCACCAAATGAATTTATATATTTATATTTGTTCTCACTGCGGCGCACTTTGGCGAGTATCTGTCGGTTTCGTCGTCCAACATCGTCCAACTACGAAACCCGGTCGATCATCCAAAGCTTATCCTGCACGCTATCGTCTCGCCCTTCGCGTTATAAAGCTGTAAAATGTCGCCTCTCTGATTAATTGCGTGCCTCGCTTTCCAGGTGGAGGAGCAGGGTATGTTTGTGAAGCACTGCAAGGTGGAGGTGTACCTCACCGAGCTGAAGCTGTGCGAGGACAGCAACATGGACAACGTGATCCCCAAAAGGTTCAGTAAGGCTGACACGATAGGTGAGCCTCATCCCACCCGGACGAGACCGACCTCCGTTCCGTGCCGACGCCGTACGACGTCCGCCCTTTGACTGCAGACATGATCGAGAAGGAGATGCGGAAGCTGTTCAGCATCCCCGACCAGAAGGAGACCAGGCTGTGGAACAGGTACATGAGCAACACCTTCGAGCCTCTCAACAAGCCGGACAGCACCATTCAAGACGCCGGCCTCTACCAGGGACAGGTAGGTGGCTTCTCTGCCTTCACCCGAATACCCCCGGGGGGGGGGTCCTTCGGCGGGGCTGTCCGAATACGGCCTGCGTTGTGGACCTTTGTTACTCCCGAGCTCAACTAGAATGCTTCTTTCGAGCAAACCAGAAAACTGATTATGTAGAAGAAAAGGAAATGTGCTGCAGGAGCGAGACGCCTGCTCAGAGAGTTGACAGCACACGGAGCCCCCCCCCCCCCCCCCTCCTCTCTCCCCGCAGGTCCTGGTTATCGAGCAGAAGAACGAGGACGGCTCGTGGCCCCGGGGTTCCACGGCACCCAAGTGAGTGAACGGCGCATCGCCGAGCTCGTGTTGCTTTGCTGACGGAAGGAAAAAGAGAGTTGGCATTAAAAAGATGTGATGCGGCACCTCCTCTGAATCAGCCCCCCCCCCGCGGTTCGGAGAAAAGACAAAACTGAAGAGTTAAACCTGTTTTTAAGTTCTCGCCGATGCCACCGCAGCACCTCGTCATCGTCACAAACCCCCTCTACCCCCCCCCTCCCCCCCCCAGGGTCTGCCTCTTTTGCCGACGCATCCCGTTCTTTATTTTTAATTCATCCCAGTTTGGTTTGATTGGAGCCGCCCCTTCTTTGTCTCTAACTCGTGGTGTATTCTTTATCTTCTGAAGGTCATCTGGCGCTTCCAATCTCTCTGCTTTGCCAAAGATCTCGCCTTCATCTCTCACAAACAATCATAACAGCAGCTTCAACAGCAGGAAGTAAGGCTTGGAAAGGTGGGGGTGTGTGGGGGGGGGGGGGGGGGGGTGCGCCGGCGGCCGGAGATGGGACGTGGCGTGCCCGACTTTATTTTAACCTTCATAAACATTTTCGCTTTAAAAGCCGTCGTGGGGAAAAGAAAGAGGAACTTCCTTTCTGACGATCTTCCCGATTCCGGCGTCGACCACGTCCGTCTCTGGCGGCGGCTTTAGGGCTGAGGCCGGCGAGGGGGAGGAGCTCCACATCTCGGCGCCAGTGCTCTCCGCAGGCGGCCCGGCGCTGCCTCGGGGTTCCTGATCAGCATTAGTTCCGTCCCACGTGAGGGTCCAGGAGTCTCCAGTTCAGACCTGGTTCAGATCCTGCTCCTGCTTCCTGAGGAATCCTAGCCCATTCCTCGTGGAATATTCCTGCTCGTAAACGGCGGGCTAGAGAGCACTGAACGCGTGGGTGGAGCTTCCCCCTCTGCTGTTAGCATCTAGTGTCCCCTCCTTCCACCATCTGTGATTGATCCACTGCATGCTGGTGTGTGTGTGTGTGTGTGTGGGGGGGGGGGGGGGGGTTGGATCTCCGCTCCCTGCAGCTTTCCTGTCCGTGATTCGCTTTGGTGCCAGAGCTGACGCGCCCCCTGAATTATTAATGGGGACTCCTTATTTTCACAACACTCGTCTTCCTGGATCTGGATATTTAGGGGGGGGGGGGGGGTGGGGGGGGTCAGTCTCGGGAGACGTTGTCCCCTGATTGTGATGCACACGTCTTAAGTGACCTTCACAATGTATTCCATCGCTCGCCTCGCCCTGGAGATGAAACTAACCCCCCCTTTTTAAAGCGCACCTGGAGACGGCGTGTCTTATCCCAGACGATGCTCAGGTGATGCGTTTGGCTTGAGTGGGGGGGTCCCGGTGTGGATTTAGGGGGCGTGTCTGCGTGAACTCGCGTCTCAATATGTGCTTAACCGTCAGGTAAGTGGCGATAATGTTAAAACTGCAGCCTCAGCTGGATCAGCTGCTCCCTCTGTCACGCCCCCCCCCCCCCCCTCCGCATCCCTCTCTCTCTCTCTCCCAGCGCACCTCTAGCTTTAGTAGCAGTAGTCTCGAGCATCCTCGCTGCTGATGCTGCTATAAATATCTACCGGTAGCCGTAGAGCAGCAGAAAGCAGCAGGCAGGCCGGAGGGGGGAGGAGAGGACCAGAGGACGGGGCGGGACGGGACGGGACGGGACGGGACAGGGACAGGGACAGGGGGAAGGGATCTGAGGCAGAGAGGAGAACAAGATGACGGACAGGGGGAAGGGATCTGAGGCAGAGAGGAGAACAAGATGACGGGTTGTTGATCTTTAAGGGAGGATGGGGAGGAGAGTCGTTCTGTCAGAGGCGAGAGGAGGAGAGCGTGCGTCTCAGATTCGGGGCTAAACTCGGTTCGGGCTGCGACCGGAGCAGCGGTGGGCGGAGCCTTCGCTGGAAGCCCGCCTCCATCCAGGCTGCCGCTCGTTCTCTTTCACCCGGGCATGAGGGCCGGGCCGGGGCGGGGCGGAGATGTCATGCTCCTGTGTTGCTGGTGGTGCCTGAGGCCCGAGGCGGTGGAGCTGGACCACCACCGAGCCAACGCCTCCACCGCCATCGCGGCCGCGTCCCTCGACCAGTGGGAGCCCGGAGCGACCGGCGCTGCCCCGCGGCGCTCCCGGAGGTCTGGAAGCCCGAGGGTCTAGGTCGTAGCGGGTGCCGCGTGATGTCTCTCGCCGTTTGCGTAAACCGGACCGCTCCTCTGCGTGCGGCGCCGTTTGTAACCTCTTCCTGTTTGGTCGTTTCCTAGTGCGAAGAACTCCAGCTACAGCCTCCCGTCCTACCACCCCTACAGCAGCAGCTACGACTGCTCGGACCAGAACCGGCAGAGCGAGCGCTCGGGGCTCTGCGGACTCTCCAACTTGGGCAACACCTGCTTCATGAACTCTGCTGTGCAGGTAACCGGCACGCCTTCGGGGGGGGGCGGCGCTCACAGTCTGGCGTCCGTTGCTGATGACTCGTCGTCTCCTGCTTTCGCGCCTCCTTCAGTGCTTGAGTAATGTCCTCCCGCTGACGGAGTACTTCCTCAAGGACAAGTACACGGAGGAGCTGAACGAGGACAACCCGTTGGGGATGAAGGGCGAGATCGCCCGGGCCTACTCCGAGCTCATCAAGCAGCTGTGGGCGGGCAAATCCAGCTACGTCACCCCGCGGCCTTTTAAGGTGACCACTTCTAAAAGCGTTGCTGGCCAAGCCGCGGAAATTCCGCCGTTTTTTAATCGAGCGTTTTCCGCCCTCCAGACCCAGGTGGGCCGGTTCGCCCCGCAGTTCTCGGGCTACCAGCAGCAGGACTCCCACGAGCTGCTGGCCTTCCTCCTGGACGGCCTCCACGAGGACTTGAACCGCATCAGGAAGAAGCCCTACATCCAGCTGAAGGACGCCAACGGCAGGCCTGACAAAGTGAGACGAAGGCTGAGATCCTTCCGGCTCGGTTCCGTCGAGTCGGCGCTTTGAGTCGGGTTTGCGCTTCGCAGGTGGTGGCGGAGGAGGCGTGGGAGAGCCACGTCAAGAGGAACGACTCCATCATCGTGGACATCTTCCACGGCCTTTTCAAGTCCACTCTGGTGTGTCCCGTTTGCGCCAAAGTCTCCGTGACCTTTGATCCCTTCTGCTACTTGACTCTCCCCCTGCCCATGAAGAAGGAGCGCACGCTGGAGGCGTACCTGGTCAGACTGGACGCTCTAGCCAAACCCACGCAGGTGCTAAAAGGCCAAGCATTCCTCCGTGACGCTTAGGTGGTACCCGAGGGCAGAACCTGGACCTCCTTGTTTGTGTTTCAGTACAAGCTGACCGTACCGAAGGTGGGCTACATCTCCGACCTCTGTGCCTCGCTCTCCAACCTCTCCGGGGTTCCTGCAGAAAAGGTACGAACGCGACCTAACGGCCGACCCCCCCGGCTGTCTTTGGACTGTCCTGACTCACCGGCGTCCTCCTCAGATGATTGTAACCGATATCTACAACCACCGCTTCCACCGGATCTTCGCCACCAACGAGAACCTCAGCAGCATCATGGAGCGAGACGACATCTACGTGTAAGCGTCCGGTCCGGTTCCGGCGGCCCGGGCCCTCGCCGGGCCCTCGCCGGCCCGGGCCGCCGGACGCTGACCGCGTTTGCCTCTCCAGGTTCGAGCTGGCGGTGAACCGGGTGGAGGACGCGGACCACGTCGTGATCCCGGTGCACCTGAGGGAGAAGTACAAGCAGTCGGGCTACAACCAGCACGCCGCTCTTCGGACAGCCCTTCCTCATCGCCGTCCCGAGGACGCTCAGCGAGGACAAACTCTACAACATGCTGCTCCTTCGTCTCTGGTGAGTCCACGTTCGGAGGAGCGGCGCCCGGCCCGGTGCTGTCGAGCTTTGACCCGACGCCTGTTTGTCCTCGTAGCCGGTTTGTCAAGTCTTCGGTCGAGGAGGACGAAGAGGATTGTGAAGAGACGCTACCGTCCAAGCAGCATTCTGTTAACGGGAACGCCACCAACGGGCTGCCGGAGGAGGGCTCGCCGAGTGAGTCCGCCCACCGATCCGGTACCGTCGATGTCCCAGGCCATTCCGTTAAAGCGCTTCGCCCGTCCTCCCTCAGGCGAGATGGAGACGGACGAACAGGACGACGAGTCCAGTCAGGATCAGGAGCTGCCCTCCGAGAATGACAACAGCCAATCGGAGGACTCTGTGGGCGGGGACAACGAGTTGGAGAACGGCGTCGTCGGTCCTCAGAACGCCGCCAAGATCCAGCAGACGGCCGGGCTCAGCAGGAAGAGACTTTTTACATTCCAGTTTAACAACATGGGGAAGACGGACTTCTCCCTCGTCAAAGAGGACAGCAGGCAGATCCGCTTCGACGAGGGACACCTCCGGCTCAGCGGTAGGACGGGAAAGAGGGTGGACCTCATCCTAACGGTCAAGGTGACCCATAATCTATCTGTCCGCCTGTCCACAGACCGGTCGTACCTCTCCTTGGACTGGGAACCAGAGATGAAGAAGAAGCACTTTGATGACGCGGCGGTCGAGGTAAAGCTAACCTCGTTAGCGACGGTCCACAGACCGGTCGGTTCGGTTCTGAAGTCCTGCTCGTGTTACCGACTCTTTCCTAAGTTCTGATTGCGTGTTCCGAGTGCAGGACTTTGAGAAGCACGAGAGCATGGACTACAAACCCCAGAAGAAGGCCTTCTTCAAGCTGAAGGACTGCATCGAGCTGTTCACCACCAAGGAGAAGCTGGGCGCCGAGGACCCGTGGTGAGCGAAACGAGCGTCTGCCGGCCGGGCCGCCCCGATGCCCGGCGGCAGCGGCGCCCGCTGACGGTGAACCGTGCCTGTCGCCCCCCCAGGTACTGTCCCAACTGTAAGCAGCACCAACAGGCCACCAAGAAGCTGGACCTGTGGTCTCTGCCGCCGGTGCTGGTGGTCCACCTGAAGCGCTTCTCCTACAGCCGCTACATGCGGGACAAGCTCGACTCGCTGGTCGACTTCCCGCTCGGGTACGGCTCGCACGCTAGCTTTAGCTCCTAGCGTTGGCCTGAAGCTCTGGTCGCTGACGCCTTCTTTCCCCGCAGAGACTTGGACATGTCCGAGTTCCTGATCAACCCCAACGCGGGGCCGTGCCTCTACGACCTCATCGCTGTGTCCAACCACTACGGCGGGATGGGCGGCGGCCACTGTAAGTAGCTGCCGCTGTCAGCGCGGCGTCGACGCCTTTAAAATGTCCGCGTCTGACCCGGCGCTGCCCTCGTGTCCCGTTCAGACACCGCTTACGCCAAGAACAAAGACGACGGCAAGTGGTACAACTATGATGACAGCAGCGCGTCGCCAGCCAATGAAGATCAAATAGTGGTGAGTGTCCTCCGGTTGGGGTTGTCATGGAAACGAGAATATAAAAAGCATCAGGCTGATGTTGGACAAACGGATTAGTCATTGTTGCTCCGCCCATCTATTTGTTTGTGGACAAGACGGCCTCGACCATCTCGTATTCTTACTGCCTTACGGGTGTTGCCTGTCCCAGCGGACGCCGGGCGAGAGGCGGGACACACCCTGGACACGTCGCGGGACCACATGAGAGACAGACAAACACAACTAGGGACAATTTGGCAAGAGCTAAGCTGCATGTTTTTAGAGTTGGGAGGAGGGACTACAGAGGGCTATAAAGAACTACAAATAAGACGTCTGCAAAGGACTGTAGTTGTTTGTCTTTTGTGTGGTCCTGTGATGAGCTGGCGCCTCATCCAGGGTGTGCCCTGCCTCGCGTCTCTCGTGAGCGGGGTGAGCAGCTGGAGACGAGATGATTGAGGTCTTCTCAATGGATGGCTGGATCGTTTGGTTGAACCAATCAGGGTCGAGCTGCGTTCCCTTCGTCGTGTCATTGGTTGCCTCACAGCGGTGACTCTTTGTCTCTCTGTCAGTCCAAAGCGGGCTACGTGTTGTTCTACCAGCGCCAGGACACTGTGAAAGGTACCGGCTACTTCGCTCTGGACCGGGAGGAAGAAGATGAGGAGGATGAGGAGGAGGAGGAGGAAGAAGAGGAGGAGGAGGAGGAGGAGGAAAGTAGACAGGACAGGAAGACCGCCTCTTCTGCTCAGGGTGCCCTTTGCAGCTCCGGGGCCTCCGGCCAGAGCGACGAGGAGGACCTGAACGAGAACAGATGCCGGAAGAATGGCAACGAGGAGGAGGAGGAGGAAGGGGAACAGGAGGAGGAGGAGGAGGAGGAGCAGCAGACGACACCCAATCGAGACGTCACCATGAAAACCAACTGAGCCGAGTAAAGATGGGAATAAACGGAGAGAGACGGGGATCGTTCCATCCGAAGCCATATTGACGCTGCGCGGCGGCGGGCGCCACTAGTCCCGCCCAGCAGCTCGGACTCGGCCCACGATGGGCGGAGCCGCACCAGGGGCGACGGCTGTTAAAGCCGGGGGGGGGCTGCCGGCGTACGCGACGAAGTCAGGGCCCTCCTCTGTGGTGGGTCGCCGTGTGTGTGTGTGTGTAAAGTGTGCGAGTGTCGACACGCCCGTTTGTTGGTTTCGCTCGCCGACCGGCGCAGAGGATCGATCGGAGGCGTGGCGGCGCTCGTGTCCCGCCTCGGACCGCCTCGTTTTATGAGCGCGCTGTTGGAAAATCATTTTATTATCCTTTAGGCTGTGTAAATATTTTAAACACTGAATTACGTCGGGTTCTCGTGACGCGCCGACGCGTTTGGGACCTGCCCAATCGCCGACGGGACGGCGTCCGTGTTCGTTTCTTCCACGGAAGGTTCCCCTACATCAGGACATCAGGAAGCTGCCGTCTCCCGCCTTCCGTCCTCGAGTGAAGCAGGAATGGGGGAAACGCTAGAAGTGGCGCCGTAAAGCTTTAATGCTGCGCTGCAGTTCTGCTCCTCTCCCCTAGGAGGCGCTGTGAGACTATCGCTGACGTCAGATGGGGCCGTCTCTTGTTTGGAGTCACCTCAGCCTTAACTCTGAATCTCAGACAAGTCGCCTTTTAGTTTTCCCGCCGCCGTCGACACCGTGACGCTCCGACGGCCGTGGCGTTGGCCGAGGCGTTGGCTGCGCTACCGCCGCGCCTCCACCCGAGGGCCAGAATGTACGCCGACTAAACGGACACTGACCAGATGTTTGTGGCTCCTCCTCCTGGCTCGGGTCGAACGCGATTGTAACAAAGTTCACGGTCTTTGATGTTAGATGTTAGAATTCATGGCCCAGCTCCAGAGGGGGCGGGGACAAAAACAGGAAACGACGGGGTGAGTCCGCCCATAATACTGCTGCAGGATCGTCCTCCGTCCGCGTTAGTCATGATGAAACGTTCCTCCATGGTGGAGCGTTCCGTTCTTTTTCTACCTGTTCTTTGCATTGTTAGCGGCATTAGCACACCTGTTAGCGCCTCGGAGCTGGGGGGGGGGGACGACTCACCCCGTCCGTCTGAGAGATCGCTAGACTTATACAAGACTTGTACATAAGAGTTCACTCTGTGAGTGCACATTTGATAAAGTTTATTTATTTATATGTAAGCATTTAATAATGAACAGATATATTTAAAACCTTGGCAAGACCTGAAATGTCAGGTGGGGTGGGTTAGGGGGCGTGGCTAGTCTCGCCTGCGCTTCTATCAGGGAGGAGTGATTTTAAAACCTGTTTTGGGCCTTTTTTTTTTCTTTTAAATAAAAACCCATCCAGACATCCTTGCATGACGTCACGGGGTTCCAGGTTCGACTGCACTTGGGTTTACATTTGATAATGTGCATGTGTATTTACACAATCTCCAATAAAGTTGTGTAGAGCTCCATGCTGGTCTCTCCTCTGTAGCCGCTGGTCACTTCCGCTTCCGGCCCCGCCCAGGTGAGTGAATCCGGCGCACCTGTCTCCTCACCTGAGAACAATCTAGAAATCCCGGCAGCACCTTTTTTTTGTTACTTCTTGTTCCTGTCTTGAAAGCGATTCAGTGTGGATTCCAAAAAGGTTGGTGTGAACAGGGAAAACCGTGGGAGAACCGGGAACCGGGTAACGTTTTATACGGTGTTCTCTGCGGGTTCCGGCCGGTACCGGGCCGGCTCCGGGTTGGGAGGTTCCGCGAATCGGGGGGCTCGACCTTCCGTCCAATGGGAGACAGGAGAAGGACCGGCTGCGCGCAGAGCGGTGGATCTGGGGGAGAAAACGGGATTAAATGGATTTAAATATCTAATCTAATCTATCGAATTAATGCATAATTTATATTTCACTGAATAATTCAAGGTTTAATTTCTTAAAGTAGGGAACTCTTTAAATGCTAATGTTGTATTATTCCGTATTAGGATATTCCACACTATATTTAATAATCAGACACGGATAAAGGAAGGACTCAGCATTAAAGAATAAATAAATGTAACGCATTTTGAGGGTTCCACTTATTTATTTTCATATTTTATCGTTACAAACCGACATGAAACGCGGATGCGGAAACGCGTGCGGTCCTGATCGCCGCCAGCAGATGGCGCGCTCTGATTTCGTCTTCGGAAAACTCTTCAGAGTGGGACGTCGGCATTTTCTCGTCCTCTCCGGTCGCGCCGACACCCTTCCCGCGAGTTCTTATCCACGCCGCTCCGCCGGGTCTACTCACTCCCTACTAACCGGCGCACGGATCTGCGGTGGATTTGCGCACAGCTGCGCGTTTGGGATCGAGTCGGAGTCACGGAGACAAAAGAGTATAAAACAGGCTGCTGCGGCTCAGCTGCGTGGAGGACTCGGCGTGGACTCGCATCCATCTTGGTGATGCTTTAATTATTCCCACGGAGGGTCACCTCAGAAGAGCAGCGGGCGCAACAAACCAGGAGACTTTTTCTTTGGGGTGGGGTTTTTGTCTCGCTTTATTGCGGCCACGTTTTTGCGCGCAGCTCTTCTGTGCGCTTTTACGCACTGGCGCGACGGGACGGAGACGCTCCAAGCAGAGACACAGCAGGGGGGCCAGGGCGCTGGTTGAGGTAGTAGTTTGTGCCGTTTGTCGGGCTATCCTGTTGCCCCTTTTGGAGATGACTGCGCAATCTACTGCCTTGTCGGCGCTGGCGATTTGCGACAGGAGAGCCAAAGCAGGCCAGCTGTTTGGAAAGCGAATTAAATCCGTGAAATGAACGCGTAAAGATGTAATATCTTTGGTTTTAGAAACTAGCATTTGCAATGAAGTCATTTTAAAACGTCGATTTTGTTCTTTCGGTCGCTTTTTTGCTGAACTTCATTTTCTGGGCATTTACTGCTGGGGGGGGGGTCCAGGTGAGGATACTTTGGAAGAGGGAGAACAGGTCAAGGTTCAAACCCAGAACCTTCTTGATTTATTTCGTTTTTTTAATAACACAATAATACAGTTTAACATTGATATTAAACATTTATTAACTATATTTCTTCTTTTCCTGAAAAGGAACACTGAAGGTAAACTTTCCACCCAAAAAGTCAGAGTTACAAGGGGGGCACGTTAAAAACTGTTCACTTCTCAACGCTTTACTTCTACAGAGAATAAACACGAGGCGACGGTAACGTAAAAAAGGTTCCACATGGGGGGCTTCAGACATCTGCTACTGAAAGAAATGACTATCTTTTCATTTTCCCAGAGTGAACCTCATCCTAGCATCGTCCTGTCTCAACACCCCCCCCCCCCCAAAAAAAAGGAATCTCGGAAACCTTAGAAAATCCTACCGATGAGCTCGCCCGTGTTTTCCACACGGTGATCGTTGAACCTGAGTCGAGGCGGGTGGCACAGTTAGATGAAAAAATAAAATCTATTCATTCTGACATTCCGCTAATAGAAAAGGCTTCACGACGGGGATGAGGATAAACATCCGGTACATTCTGATGCCCCGCTCCGTTGAGCCGGGACACGCGCTGCAACGATTTAAAGACGGTGGCTGAAAAAAAAAAACAACACATTCAATGAATTCCAAAAATATTTCCAAGAAAAATAAACAAATAGATCAGCTGGTAATAATAATAATGACATGTTACAATACATGACTTTATGGAATGTACAGGAGGAAAATGCAGGCAAGATCACTGCTGCACCCAGGAATGAATATGCTAATTAGCTCATGCAAAACCCTTTTAGGAATTATGATTATTTGCTCTCTGGTGGGTGCAATGATTTCATGATCTGCATGCAAAATATGAAGCAAATACCAGGAGGTAGTTAGCTTAGCTTAAAAACAAGGAAAAGTTTAAACGTATCCTTTCCTAAACCTTAACGTAATTCGAAGAGTGATGCTAATTTCTTGCTCTGTCTGGCCATTCCCCCCCCCCCCCCCCCAATTCATTCCTTCATATTACATCACACGCTTAGCTCTTGTGCTAAATCTCTGGGATGCTAATAATGCTAATGGGGAAACAAACGTACAAATATATGCATTGTCTTCGCACATTTACAAATAACATTATTACAAACTCTTTGATACATGACAAAAACACAAAGTCAGTCCATACAAATCAAACAGCAGTGTAAACCATTGCATCGTCGGCCTCGGATGTCACTGCATGTACCGACACACCCAAACCTGGACCGTACCAAATTCCCAAATGCAACATATGCTAACTGCGGTAAAGCTAATAATGTGTTGTTACCATGAAACGTTACTGTAATTTAAACTTTTTTAATTACCATTTTGAATATTTGCCTCATCATCATCCCACATATTGTGGCTCCCCGATAAGATGTGGGCTCGCCTAAAGTACCTTATAGAAATTTGTATAACACAAATTTGTAATGTTTTTTTATCTTCTTTTTCTGTGGAAAAGTTGTGTGCTAAACTAGATAAAAATCAAACAGAAGGATTTATAGTCTAAAATATTGGATGTAGCCAAACTAGCTTCTTCCTGCTAATTTCAGCCTTTAGCTAATCTAAGTTTAACTTCCTCTTGATTAGCAGATACGCTAGTAGCATCAAAATAATCAGATGTATAATCAGGAATGTTCTGATAGACTCAAAATGTCACGAAATATCAAACCAAGTTAAAACATGCTAACTATGACGAGCTAATCACCAACGAACAGCAACTAACTTGCCAACAAAACAGGCTAGTTCGTGGAATTTTTATTTCTTTTTAGTGCTAATTTTGACAAGGACTAAAACTTTTATAAACCTTCTTCATGTCCCCGCCTACTGTTAGGCGTAAACTTCAGGTTGACTTCAGGTTTCACTTGAAGAGGCCACACTGTGGCTGAACGGAAAACGTAGCTGACCCGTCAGCTTGGTCCAAGTTCACGACACGGAGGAATCCTTTTCCTTCTACAAACAAAGTGGACCGTACAAAGGAGGAGGAGTCAAAGAGGCGGAGCTAAGCACTGTACAGCACTGCGAGAACGAGGTCTTTGCTTCGATGGCATTGGCCCGTTTCAGCTTTCACATCTCTGCAGAGGCTCCGGATCACGACATTCAGGACATTCCACCTTCGCTTTTATTGACTTTTACGGTTATTTGATTCGCAACATTTTCATCCCGGAGTTTCCCAGCCAACCAAACTGTTCCGACTGTGGACCCAAACTTGGTGGGAACTAGCGCTAAACTCCGACAGAGATGTGAACTCTCCAAATATCAGCATGTCCTCGGACTAAAGAGGAAAAGAAATGTGCAAACGACACTACGGAAACAGAAAGGAGACTCCCGGCCCAGTACCCAACCGGCGGTTGACTCCACGGCGCCGCCCTCCGGCCCCTCAGGGCTGGCGGTTCCCGTACATCAGAGGTATGATGAAGACGGAGATGTCGTCTCCGGAGCCCAGACGCTCATTGGTGATCCTCCAGCCGCGGTCTCTCAGAACGCCACGCGCTCGCATCACCAGGTCTTGTGCCGCCATTGTGTACCTGGACAACGGCGGAAACGGCAAGAACGCCCCATAAACCGCAGTTTCTCTGCACTGATTTGATTGGCTGTTGTGCTAGGGGGCGGGAACACACATGTGCAGGATACGTCTCCAGGTTCTTCTACGCGGATTTCCACGAAGATCGTCAACTGAGAATGAACGCGACGAGCAAGAAACCGAATAAAGAAGAAAAGAGTCGCACACCTGTGCAGGTCGTCGGGGTCGCAGTTAGCCAGGAACATGGTCACGGCTTCAGCCACTTCCTGGTTGGAAAGGACGTCCCAGAGGCCGTCGGTTCCCATCACCAGGACGTCATCGGCTCCGTGCTCGTACTGCATCAGGTTATAAACTTTAACCTGCAAAAACACAAAAGACAAGAAGATTTTTAACAACGAATGACCATTAGCTGAATCCATGCTAGCATATGCTAATCAGCAGGAAATGCAGATGGGAATGCCGCTAGTCGTTGATGGTGCTGGTGCCAGTTGGACAGTGAGGCGTTAGCGACACATGGGTCAACGCCAAAGCTCATTAGAATCTCTTTGGGGACATTTGGACGCTGCAGCGCTAATGCCTTAGCGATATTTTTGCGCGGCCCCGTCGAGCCGCGCTAGCGAAAGCATGCGATTAATTTCAGTTACAATTTGGGCTTGGACACGCGCGTCTGCAGAAAGCGTCGTCTTACCTCAGGGCAGCAGGACAGGAACGGTTTGATGTAGATGTTGGAGTCGTGAACTTTCAGGTCGTGGTCGCCGAGCCCACGGGTAACGCCGATGGTGGCCAACACCCGCGCCTGGAACACAAAGTCGGGCTTTGAATTAGGCGGGGTCCGAGTGATCCTAGTGCTGCCGGGATATCTGCAGCACTAATATGAGGTCCTCGGTTTGAATCCCAAGTTTTGGTGTATTCTTCTCTTCCGTCCCACCGGGGATTTCAGGAACATTTAATGGGCGATTGATTTCCCGTCTTTTGCTTGGACGTACTCACCTTCTTCCCTTCCCCGTAAATCAACGGAAACTTGAGATCTTCCTCCTCGATGGTCTTGTACGCCCTGTGTTTGAGAAATGACACAAATGTGAAACCAGTCGAACATTATTGATTTGTCCTTTCACTCTTTTTTTTTGTATTAAAAGGATTTAAGAGAGTGCTTCAGGCATTTACGGATCGTCCCCGCCTGACTTGAAATGTGTAAAGTCCGCGAGGTAAACCCGACTTCACAAATGGAAGCGGAGGCTCCCGAGACGGCGCTTTGATGTCGGACTGAAAGGCTCCACGGCTGACGATGTGCTTAAACTGGATAGATTAGAGCCGTCGCCAGCCAGACTTCAAACGGCTTCATATCTGACCAGGGTTAGCGGCGTCTATCAGGACGAAGCTTTTCTCTGCCCATCTTCCACTCTCGAAACTGAGACGTGTACTTTTCCTGACCCGAAACGCTAAACCTCTTCCTCCGTCTGGCTCGTTTCCTCTCGGGCCTTTCCTGACCTACATCTCGGTCTCTCTCAAATGACTCCGAAACTTCCCCGGTTTGTGACGAAGGCCGAAAGAGACGCTCCGTTTTCACACGCAGACGATCTTCATGTTGTTAAAGAAGAGCAAAGCAACGCAAGGGTCACCCAGGCGGTAGAGGCCCTTACCATCCATTCATGGTGAAGTCTCGGTAGAGCATCTTCTTGCCTACTTCCTTCCTCTGAACGCGCCGGGGAAACTCCAGGTGCGTGAACTCGTTCCCCAAGAGTTGAGGTTGCATAAAACCCTGGAGGACAGGCGGACAACGGTGTTCGTCAGTAAGCGGGTAAACATTTGGCCTCGCGGATGACGTCATCGCCGGGAAACGGGAGAATTCGGTAGTGAGCTTTTTGGTTGCTTCCAGCTTCATTAAATAAATCTTAAGGGCGATCGGTGCTTTAAAGACCAGCGGCGTTTCTGCACGCCTCTCCAGGAAACCGATGGCGTGTCCATTCCCGAGGCTTTTCTAAAAGTCTTACCAGGAACTGAAGTCGCTGTCGTTCCGACTCTGGCGTGAACTCCTCCGACACAGGAATGAGCTCATTGCTCCGTACGATGATAGCCCTGCAGAAAGTAAGACACATGCAAACGTCACCCTCCAAAAGAACAAGCAGACAGATCCGACCAATGCGCGGCGGGAAGGTAAGGTCAGTCACCTGCTGTCGCCCGCGTTCCCGACGTACAGTTTACCGAGCAGGTAGACGACGGCGAGGGCCGTGCACCCCCCTGTGACGTCGTAGACCCGCTTGTCCTTCTCAATCTGGGCGTCCTGCGAAAGGCAACCAAAAAGTCCATGAAGAAGATCGCCTCCTAAATCAAAAGGCTGGGTCGGGAGCGGGCCGTCGCCGTTGCTCCGCTGCCATCTAGTGGCGACTAAGCGCAATAATAATATGCTTGCGTTAGACTCACCATGTCTTTGAAGGCGTTCTCTATGGCCCCCACCACCAGGCTCTCATGTTGGACCTTCTTCTCGCTGAAGAAGCGAGGCGGAGGCGGGGTGCTGCAAGGGGACCCCGGCGCACCCGTGGCCCCGCGCAGCGAAGTGGCCCGGGTCAGGCCGCTTCGGTGTGGGCCTGGAGTGTTTCCCTGGAGGTAGGGGTTGTTCTCCGGCTCTTCGCCCATGACGGTCGGCGGCGGGGAGGCCGTGTCGCGCAGTATCTCCATGACGGTCTGGAGCTGGCAGGCGATGTGGTGCTGCAGAAGGCGGGAGGCGACGACGGCCGCGCCTGAACCGGCGTGGCCGTCGAACAAGGCCCAGTAGTGGAACACGAATCCTTCGCTCTCCTGCAGACAAACGATTAAAAAGACACGCGCAATCAAGTAGTGACACAAACGCCTCGGGGGGGGGGGGGGGGGGGTATTTATCTCATCTGATTTGGGAGCGCCTCGTAAACCATGTCCATTGCTCGCTCGTGTGTGCTTCGTACCTCCCCCAGCTGGTTGTGCTCCACGCGAAGCCCCAGACCCTCTCCGTTGGGAAGGGAGTTGCGCCTCTTGGTCGTGACGTTCTTGCTGGGCGTGGAGGGAGGGCAGTAGCTCATAGGCCGCCGTCTCGCCACGACCACCTCGCAGCAGGCCTGGTCCTCGTTCAGCGCGCTCTTTCCCGCGTTAATCACCCTGGAACACCAGCATATGCACGGCGTGACTCGCGTTTCAGGTCTGCCCCAAACATGGACCTGGCCCCCTTCTTGACGCACAGTATTTATGCTTGTGACGGGGAGCAAAAGTAAACTGTCCTATCCAGTGGCTCCGTAAAGCAAGCCGAGGTTCGTAGACTTCCTGTTTACTGGAAACAACTGACTAAACCTGCCGAATAATAAATAAAGCGTGTTACCGATAAACCCTGAGGTGAGACTGCGGAGACGGGGGTGTCTGACAGACGTCTCTCTATTAATAGACGGGCGGTGAATGTTTAGCTGCGTGGCGCTCTGCTTCAGAACGTGCCTGAAATTCATCTGAATCCAGTTCGGCGTCGGTTTGTCAGAAACCCGGAGGCACGATGGGCCTCGGGCCGGAATAGAACGTCTAGTTTAGGTAAATATTTAAACTAATCCAGCGTTGATTCCTCTGGGTTTCGAGGTAGAGAAGAAGCAGAAGGAAGTCTAACCACGTTCGTTCAAACAAAACGAACGTAAAGACCAAATGAAAAGGCACGAAGGCCCGGCGTCACATCCGCGCCGATCATCTCGGCTCCGTTCGGAACAATTATCTTCAGCCCATTAGTGGGGAAACCTCATTTCCGTCCTCCTTTGTCGAACGTAATGGCCTCTTTGTTTCTCTGCCCCGAGGATGAGATAATTTTCTTCTGAAGCACGAAGCTTATTGAGAAGCTGAAACGCATTTAAAATCCTTTTTCTCCAGGATTTTGGGCAGGAAGGAACAAAAAATGTGACGATTTGAGATAAGAAAATACAACTCCGACTGATTAGTCAGTGTTTTAACTCATTTTAGACTAAATGCTAATGCGACATGTCTTCCACATAGAAGGAAAGAAAACAAAGATAATAAAAAAAGGAATAATAAATAGTTTCTGTGGAAATTGGTTCAATAACAGTATCGGTAATTTTATCGTCGTATCTACAACAAGCCTAATCTTAATCCTCATTATCTACTTTTTTTTATCAGTCATTCCGGATTATTGGGAAACGTTACTCACAGATATCATCGCTGGTATCGGGGTGGAGACGTTCGCATCACATTAGCCGAAGAAGGAACATCGAACCGGCGGTAAAAACTGCAGCTAAAATTTTACCAAGAAACCAAATTGTATCCCGAGTTCTTAGAAGTACTATCTGTCTACGACTCCCGGTTGCTGTGGTTACAACGGTCTACACGACCTTACACCACAGACGGGGGGGGGGACGGGGTGTTTTTAGCTCCCTATCAGCTCCAAGCGATACCGCATTGACTGCTGATGTGACCTTCAGTCGTGTCAACAGAAGTACAGTATCTAAGCAACAGAGCTAGCTGTAAACACCACAATCTACTGTGCTAAGCCGTTAGCGTCCGCCGCGCGCTGCACGCTTGGTGCGCAGAGTCATTACGGTCACAATTTTTTTTTATTATTTTTTTATTGTCGGAGGTCTGTTATCAAAAATACAAAAAAAGTTTGGTCCAGAACAGTTTTCAGAGGTTCGTCATCAAACAGCACGATATTTCATTTCAGCGCTATGCAGATGATCCTCTGCTTTATTTGTCCAACAACGCGGCTGCATCAGTCGTCACGCATTCCCCGCATCTTCTCCGAAGTGTAAACTTCTGGACCCGGAGCCCAACACGCGGTACCAGCTGGACCAGAACCTCCCGCTTCGGTCCCTCGTAGTTTAAAGACCGTTTGCTGGATTTTATTGTATTGCACTTTACGGGCCTCGGGCGTGTTTGACATCCATCCAGCAGACTCTCACGCAATCACAAAATCACAATCAATGTATAAATGGATGTTAGCCTCACTGCACCGGCTGCCTGTCCAGTCCGAGCCACACCCTTCAGCTCTCACCTGCGGACTATAAATGCACCTTGGCCGGCGGGTCCTGCTGCCCACGGAGGACGCGTCATCCCTTTACGCATGAAAACCAGCTGGCCCCGTGGATGAGTGTGTTCATCCATTTAAAACACAAAACACGCAGACCCGCGCAGGAGGCGGATGGAGGCCACAAGCACCCCCCCCCCCCCCCCCCTGGGAGAACAATGGGAGCCGGGCTACTCACTCCGCGTATCCGGTGGCCCACGGTAGCCTCCTGGTCTCCTTCAGGATGAGGATGGGCCGGGCGATGTGGTCCGCGGAACACTCGATCTCATCCGGGGACAGTCCGAGGAAGTGGGGTCTCATATAGGGGAACTTCATCGGCAGCTCGGATCCGTCGTTGCCGCCCCCGCCGGAGCCCCCCCCGGCCATGATCCCGCCCATGAAGCCGGCCACGGCGGACTTGACCCGGGTGAGCATGTTGGTGGCGCGTCGCGGCGGGGCGTCCGTCGGGCGGTGCGCGGCGCCGCGGCTCCCTTTCCCCGGATTGCCCCCCAGCTCGGCCGCGGCGATCGACGACACGCTCGGAGGAGGAGGAAGAGGAGGAGGAGGAGGAAGAGGTCAGACGGTTAAAGCCGCATCATCCGGATGCTTCAGGTAAAAACGCGCACGCCTCCGCGGACAGTCATCACAACAGCTCGGCCGTCGGGAACGCGGAAATACACGGAAGATTACCGCGTCACATGACGCGACCACGGAAAACACACTGCAAGAAACGTGACGTTAAAAACCGGAGCCCTGCGACGCTTCGCTGCAGGGTTGTGGTTTAAATTGGAATCCGACGTCGCTATTTAAATTCTGGAATCGATAATTAATCAATAACAATAAGTAAATGTATCGATTTAACGACACGGAGGTTCGTTCGGAATGGAACTGTCATTTTTTTTTGCAGTGTAGATTGAGTAAAGATTGATAAACGAGTGCAAACGATAAATAAATGGTGTAAATATATAATCTATCATCACACAAAACTCATGTCATGACTATGATAAACCAGCATGTGATGCAGTACATACTTTGTACCAGTAGATGGCGCCACCGCATCAAGGGAGAGCAGCTGGTTTTACCTGTCACAGGTGTACCAAAGGGCTTCTCTTTAAAGGCTGTTCAGGAAACATAACATTGGTTCCTTGTGTGTAGAAATAACACGCCGCCTGGGGGGGCGTGTTACTCGTAAATATTTCTACTTGCGTCTACGAGACGACTTTCACGTTTCGTCGCCTACGTCGTGCGTAGGGTTTCGGCGTAGCGGTTGACGCAACAACGCTAATTCGTCACCGCGCTACTATGAGACGGGTGTCAGCGGGTGAGAGGTCGCCGCGCTGTTTTTTACGAGCTTGCGTCCGTGAGATTGAACTCGTAGCTGTCATAAAGCCGAGAAATTCCAGGAATCCGTTGTGCTTGGAATGAAACTGGGAATAACAGTAATCCGGGTAATCTGTGCCATCTCCTTGTCCTTTTATGGTCGTGGGCTTTGATGGCGTTGCACAACACGGCATTCAAAAGACGGGCACAATTGTGAAGCCACGATTAACGCAGACGACGTCATCCTCTTTTGGTCTCAGCAGAGTCATCAGCCCCCACCACCAGGGCCTGGACTCCTATGGGGGGGGGGATATATATCTTGATCTTTTCTTCACCGCCTCTGGCTTTGAAACCCGGCTTGAGCCCGTCTTCCCTTTCGGTTCTTGCTCCGGAAACGGCGGCCTGCTTTTCCTGTTTCATTCTCGCTGCTCTCATTGTGGGACGCGAGCTGAAACGCAGAAAGCGTTCCCGTCTGGCATTTGCAGATTTTTGTGATCCAGTCTTTTCTATCCCAAACAGTGCCATAAAGTGGGACATTTCATATCCGGTAAATCCTGATCCAGAATTCCTGCTTGTAGCTACGTGACTACGGAGAAATGGTGACAGGTAAATGGATTTATTTGTTTTTCCTTTTCCTGCCAATCAATAAAAAGCAATCGGAAGGAAAACGGACGCACATCACACCACAAATGTGTTTGAAGTGCTGCCAAAGAGGAAAGGCTCTGATGTTTCCCCACATGTAACCCTTGACGAGTGAATTCAAACTCAGAGGCTCCGCCCCCTCCGGAGGAATATTTAAGTGGGCTTTTCTACCGCTTCTGCTTCACTTTGTGTGCTTGGCTCAGCCACAGTGCACCAAACCCTGGATGTCATCACATTGAGGAGAAGACCTCCATCATCATCACCTTCATCATCATCATCATCATCCTTACCGCCCGACCCTGGAAGATCGACAGAGGAAGAGGAAGAAGAAGAAGAAGAAGACTTGGCTGATGAAGATGATGCTGTTGGTGTTTCTCTGCTCTTTGGGTCTGGCTGGAGCGGCAGGACTGGGCAGGATCGAAGCGTGTGGCATCAGGTGTTCTCAGGTAAAACTGCGTCCTCACACACACACACACACACACACACACGCACACACACTGCAGCAGATATTTTTATGACGTCTATCAGTCATAGTTTACAGAAGGTGAGCCGTCGTAAACCCGACTCCTCACAAACTGACTCACCTGAGCGTCTCCCAGGTGCCAGGGTATGTCAAAGGTGAGCGTGCGTTCTGAACTCGAAGCTCCCACGCCCCCCCCCTCGTCGTCCGAGGAGGAAGGCAAACAGCTGATAATCTCGTCGGGAGGATTTTTACTTCCCTCTCGGCAGCGGTAGAATGTAATGAAGTACTTTTACTTGTAATGAAGTACTTTTATTCTCATCTACTCCGGTACAGCTCATGTTCCATTACGTTTGTCCATTTGCCAAAAAACAATATTAAATTTGTGTGATAATAATAAAAAAAATAAATGAAAATGTCATTTTTTTTAGCATAAAATCTATTCATAGACGAGAGTGTTTGTGCGATGAGAAATCCCTTCCTCTCATGAGACGGACACTCGAACGTGAGCCGAGTTGAATTTCACATCAACGCTACCTTCTCTCCCGCCCCTAAAATAACCTCGGATCCACAGACCGGCGAAGAATCCCCAAGCGCTTGGTGACAAATCCCTTCAGTGACCTCACGGTGGCAGCGGTGCGGATCCGTAGGTTCTCCGTGTGCGCGGCGCTGCTGAGAAACAAACCGGTCGGTTCTATTTCGAGCAGCAATGAGGATGTAAAACGCTCTTTGTCTGGGAATTCCTTCCCATCTCAGTTCTCTCATGAAGATTCACAGCCCGTCTCACTTTAGTGTCCCCCCCCCCCCCTCTCTCTCTCTCTCTTCCTTTTAGGGCCTTCAATGCAAGACCAAGCCTCACTGTGAGTCCAGACCACTTCTGCAGCCGTGCACGCACGTAGGCGGCGCGCCTGCGCGGCGAGCGTAGCGTAGACGGTCGGAGATAAAGCAAAGCGGCGCGTGACTAGCCTGGGGGAAGGGCTGCCGTTTGCTTTGTCTCGGGGAACAATTGGGACGCCTTTGGAAGCTAAAAGGTGTGAAGCACGCCCCGTGACAGTCGTCATTGGACCAGAACAAACAACCACCTGGAACATTGGGGAAAACGTAGCTCCATTTTTTGACGGGACCTGAAACGTGTTTTTGACTTCCCGGCCTTGTCCCTCCGCAGCTTTGTTCCCTCCTCCGTGTGAAACCCCCCCCGGAGGTCTCGACGCTTCCTCCGTCTTCCGGAACGTCAGCCTCGCCACGGTCATGAGATGCGAGGGGAGGCAGAAGTGCTCGCTTCACCTCCGAATCCGAATCGCGTTGCAGCTGACGGGTATGCCAGCGACGGACGAGCTTTGAGACGCTCTGCGCGGTCCCGACTCACTAAAACGATCCGCGTTGGTCTCTGTCCGGCCGCTGACCTTCGACCCTTCCCCCCCCCCCCCAGACTCGGTCCACGGCGTGTCCGTCCGTGTCCGTCTGCACCGTCTCCTCGGGGATGATGGAGAACTGCCGAAACATCAGCTTCAAGAGAGCTTCCAGGGAAAGGATGTCTGGCGAGCAGGTTCGTCCCATTTGATCGTTTCTACACGCTGTCACATCACTGCCGATGACATCACTGCCGATGACATCACTGCCGACGACCTTCGCTGCAGGTGGAAGTCGAGAGCGACTGCACCGACGTGTCCCCGAGCCAACAGGTCAGAGTGACGGTGAAGACGGCGCCGGGCTACTGCGGCGTAACCTGGACAGGTGCCCACCAGGCTCCAGGTGAGAACGAGCTTGCGTCATTTTGGAAACTTGTGAGCCGGCAGGAAGTGAACGAACAGAAGCTGCGTCTTTTATTTATAGCGCAGAAGTCAATCGTGAGTCACGTCTGCACACGTTGGCGTGGGACAGTTTCCTGGTTTTCAAAGGAGCCGCCAACGATTCCGATGATCTCCGGGAGGATTCCCGTGTCGGCGTTCGAGGTCGTTACTATAAACATCTTCATTTCCCTCCGCAGAATGCACAAGTCCAGATTTGCAGAGGCACGTCCCAGAATGCATCAGTAAGTCCAGCCTTTATCCGCCTTGTTTCCTCACACCTGCCAGATTCGGCGCAGTGCGGTTCCGATCGCTCCCGTTGGCTGCCTAACGAACCGTAGCTCCGCCCCCCCATGCTTGTCTCTTCCAGCGGGGAGGCTGTTGTACGACATAAACCCGCAGAGGAAGGAGCTGACCGTCAGCGTCGTGGACATGCTGGAGGACCACGACTACCGTCTCCGTCTTTGCCACAAGGACTTCATCTGCATGGGGACCGGCGCCGACGCGCTGGTGAGTCCGGCGCCCGCAGATCAACGTCCCGGCGGGCGGAAGAAAGACGGCTAAGAGTGACGTTTCCTTCCTTCCAGATCAAGAGGGATGAACCGGAACGCAGCGTCCAGCTGCAGTACTCCAAACCGCTGCCCTGCCTCTGCATCGAGGTAACGCCCCCCCCCCCCCCCCCCCGGCCTTCAGAAGCAGCCCGTAAATAGAGATCCTAAAACCACATGTCTCTTAGGGATGGTCCATGGTGATGGACGCCCCCAGAGTCCAGGTCTGCCCCTTCAGAGACCGTGAGTCCTCGTCCGATTCTCCGAACGAACCCGAACTCCTTTTGCCGGGTTCGTCCCATGAAAACGCGGCGACCTCGCTGTCCCGCAGGGCTGGAGGAGCTGTGGGCCGGGATAACCTTTGACCCGCTGGAGGGGATGCTGTCCTGGACGCCCCCCTGCCCGCTTGCCGTCGTGGTCGTGTTGTGTCAGCAAAGAGAGGCGGTCTGCGAGGAGCTGCCCGACGCCTCCAGAGACATCAGCAGGGAAAAGGTGCCTTTAAAGGATTCTCCTGCACATCAGCTGAACATTTAAATCACGTAATTATGTTTAAAGTTCATCCTGATGGTACTAAAACGTACATGATGATTGCTTTTCAGGTTTCATTCACCAAAGTGGATCCGCAGCCATCTTTGTGCATGAAGGTGAGGATCGCTTCCCTTCTGCCTTTCGGCTATCCGTGAGCGTCGCTCGTGCTACGCTAACTAGCTGCAGGCGGCGATGCGTCGATTCTTGGAATGGCTTCGTGTCATTTATAAGGCGGGGTTAAAGGTGAAATTAAGACGCTTTGACCTTTGAATTCGGCTCGGGTTCCACATTTAGGGAAGGAAAGAGCCGCGAGTGTTTTCCTTTGGACCTAAATGTCGCTCGATGCTTTTTATGTGACATTTATTTTTGGGAACTAACGCCAGTAGCATTTCCACCGTGGTGTGATTTCTGCATAGATTTTATGACATATTTTTAAAAAAGGGGAAGCTCATCCTTTCCATCCTCGCTTTGAGAGTTCACTGGTAACCAAATCAGAAGCACCGGCTGCAACAAGATCTAATTCCTCTTTCCTCCTCAGTTCACTGTCGGTTCTCGGTCCTGGACCAGGTGCCCCTTCGCCGATGCCAGACTCCAAGGTACCTCTTTTTAATCCCATCCCAAGCAGCATCTAACCCCCCCCCCCCGTTTGATTTAATGCACGTCGATCCTAAACTCCGATCTCTCCTCGCAGGTCTGCCGTCGCTCCCCAGAGCCGTCGTCTCCCAGCAGGCGTCCCGGGATCTGACCTGGGTTGTTGTCCCAGCTGGAGTTTTCCTCTCTGGCATCGTAATCGTCACGCTGCTAACCGGTAGGTTGAAGGCCGCACATGCTCGGGCCTGTAGAAACCTTCCGCTCTGTTGACGCGCTGGCGGAAAACATTTCTCCTGAACTTGACTTTGGCCCGGCTCCAGTGTCAACTGTTCCGACTCACGGAGGTCGCTGTAAGTACGAAAACGTTGGGATGATATGAGCAAAGGTTCCGGAATGAACCAATGCTCTAATTAGCAACTAACATAAGGAGTTAAAATAAGGATTCCTGTAATCCTGTACAGAACTCAACATTTACTCACCTGCTTCGTCATCCTCATCCTCATCCTCATCCGATCCCCTGTTTTATATTTCAGTGTGTAAAAGCAGGAAATCAAAAAGATGCACGAATGAAAAACAAACAGGTGAGAATATCTCAATCTTTCTTTGCCGATTAGTGACATTTAAAAAAATGCCTAAAACCTGAAGTTTGCTTTGGCAGATCTCGACTTTGACCGCATGATCCCTGCGTTGCAAACGAAACCCGTTCTCCGTGGAGTCCTCGTTCCGGATTCGGCGCGGTGCGGGAACGGCGAGACAGCCAACCTGATCTCTGACTGAAGAAGCGAGCTCCGCTTCTCAAGCGTCAAGGCGCCGTTTAGGACTAAAGATGGAACGCAAGCCGAACAGGGCCTCGGTTTGGAGCCACGGACAACCAGATATTTCAAATATGTTACAGACGATGTGTGGTTGTCATGGTTATTGTTTGTGTGTGCTGTGTGGTGTCGATTCATTGGGGGGGTGAAGTTAAACTCTTTATCCAACTGGCGGCTAAACGGTCAACTCGTACTGTAGTTTAAATGTTTATTTTCAATAAAAGTTATCAAAGAAACCCAAATGTTCACGTCGTTTTCTTGGACCAGAAAAGCCACACGGTAAAACATGGACCAGAACGGCCCAGTTAAAATCTGGATAACGGGCTCGATCCAAATCCCAGACGCTGGTGACGGTGGTGGCTAATGACTCTGCTGAGACTGATGATGGTGATATCACAAAAACTACCCACAGACCAGTCCTCAGTAGGATCCCGTCCCTTAGTTTGATATTAGGAATGACATCTCATAGTCCAGGTGGCGGTGGCGGCCGATGGCTCTGCCGAGGCTGCGGATGAAAGAAAAATGAACTTGTGATGTTCGGACGCTGATGCAAACGGAACGGCGACGCATCCTGCTCCGTGACCGGACTCTTTAGACACGAGGAACTTGTTCCCGTAAAAACTCTGAACGGGTCTGAGTCGCCGCGCCGGGTCGCATTTCCTTGTTTGATTGACGAGCGACGCAAAAAACGTAAGAAGAAAATAATGACGTCCTTAATGATCACGTGACTCATGGGGAGAAGAACGAGGAGGAGGTCGAGGTCTAATTTGGCGTCTTTCTTGTCTCATGCACAGAATGCTTCCTCATAGAACAGCATTTTTATTGTGTTCTCGTCACGACTCAGTCATCCTGAAGGAAATCCCTTCATCCGGCTGGTCGTTGTCACGGTGACACAGCACAGCAGCTATCAGGAGGTTCTTTGTCTCGGAGGATCCTGGGGCGGCTCGGCTTTCTGCACAATCACCTCCATGAATACCACTGGTAGAAATAACAGGGCCCAGAGTCCAGTCGTCCTATAACCGGACCGGGACGGGCATCTTCCTTGGGATGTATGGCGAGGCAATGGGAGTTAATGAGTCTACGTTTTTATTCATCTTTTACAACTTAAATAGCTTGTCTTGATAAAATTCTCCTTTTAGTTGTTGATAGGTCTCTATATCTATTTTCTGCGTAAATTAATCCAGTCGTTTTCCCGTAATCCTGCTACAGATGACACGATGAAGGGGAATATGATCGATTTCCAGGAAGGATGCGTCCTGATCAATCATCGGCTGGTGCGGGCGCGCCACCTGCTGTTAAATGTACTTGTACTTATGCTTTTATTTTTCGTACTATTTACACTTGTATGTGTAATCTGTTGTTTAGATACACGACGTAGTTACACATTAATATAATTGTAGGCATTTATCTGGTGCGTAGGAACGGATTCATCTATCTTACGTTACTTCTTATGCTAAATATAATGTAAATGTGTTTTGTTATTTATCGCTTCCTGTATTATCTGTTTGTATCGTCGCGCTTTCCTTTATGCTTTTATTCTGAAGTGCTTCCTGTTTAGCACCCAGCGTGTGCCCTCCAAACGGAAGTTAGACGGAGGCAGGGAAACAGCGACGTGATGTTGGGGGTTCCTAGCTTTTTCTACCCGTTCAAGCGCCTGGCTGGACGTGAAAAGGAGGTATTTAATCTTATATTATCTTATAATAGCTATAACAAGTTTTATAAAGTTTTTAAGAATGTGTTTGCTTGAGTTCTGTTAATATTTTATGATTTTTAGCCATTTCGTATTTATAGGTCGATCGGTCAGCTGATATCCGGTTGGTATGAATAATTTTTATTTTAAAAGGCTGAAATAACATGTGTTGTGATTTGCTTTGGGCGTCTCATCGATTATTTAATTGATTTTATTCATAAACGCCCACGTTCTACAAATAGCCACACGATGGCGCTGTTCACCAAGGCTGGCAGGAAACGCCAACGTTTCCGTTCACGATGTTAAATAATGATAATAAATATGATAAATATATCGATTTCTTCAGTGCTACTTCCGGACAGTTTGTTTTACATCTTCTGTCCTTCCTGCCTTTCGTCGCGCGAGCCTGAAATCTGTGTAAAATGAACACGTGAATGATTAATGATTGATTAATGATTAATGAGGGATTATCTCTGACAGGTGGGCTGAGAGGCTTCAAACAGCAGCAACGTCACCTGGAGCACGGCCGAAGGTTCACGCCCAAAGTGCGCCTGAGCAACGCGCGGAAGCGGAACGGAAGCCTGTTGGGCCAAAAGTAAGACTCTGCTGTTGTTGCTGTTGCTTTATTCTATCCGATATTAATGAAATTAAAACAAAAAATACTACAAATAAGATGTATTAAATAAGTAGTAATAATACAACTAAAAGTAAATTAATAAAAATCAATGCTAATATGATTAGGGGTATTAATACAGGTAAACAAACATGACAAAATATATATAAATAAATAAGCATATTTATTTATTTTTCTCTCTTTTGTATTTCTCAGTGTAGAACTGCTTTAAACATTTGCTAAAATGAAACCGTGCTGTGGAATAGTCTGCGCATGATGTCATGCTGTCTCAGCATGGCCCCTTATCCACAGGGATAAATTAAAAAACAGCCGTGTGCCGTGCCAACAGCTGTCTTTGCTGAAGTTTCCCTTCAGAACTTTCGGAAAAGAACGTAAGAAGAAAGGGATTTAACGTTTTCCAGGGTCGGGCCGGTTCGGCGAAGCTAAAGGCCTCCGAAGCGTTCGCCTGATTGATCTCCGCGTCTTTATCCGTCACTGGAAGAACGGCAAACGGGGAGAGCCAGAGACAACAGACAGGGATGAGCTAATCCCTGCTGTGTGTAATTCCAGACATTCCAACGGGATGTCGTTCACGGGCGGGTCAATCGGTGGGCGCCGGGGCTTTGCCCCGAGCAAACAAACACGGGCTTCCAGAGCCGCGGAAAACGGAAAGCTGATGTCAGCCGGCAAACATCAGGCACTCGGCGTCGGACACGCACGGAAAGACACGTACCGGTAAAACATCGGGGGGACAGCTGGGAACTGGGATAAAGGTGAAGGGTTCAAGGGTGGGGAGAAGGCAATGGATGGGGGGGGGGGGGGCTACAAAGGTCAGGGTGGGTTTCTGCCGCACTCTGAGGCCTCTTTGTTCCTCCGTGAGTCATTGTCGGCCCCCGAGGTGTCGACTGTATCCGGAAACAAACGGTCATCAGTAAACAGTGTGTGTGTGTGTGTGTGGGGGGGGGGGGGTAATGGGAGGCAGGCGGAGGAGGAAAGGGTTTCTGGGGTAACGGCGGCGATGACCTCATGCTAGCCGGGCCTTTTCCACGGGCTCCTGTCTCCGTGTGGCTCCGACGCCGTCGCTCCAGATCCCTCTCGTTCCCCCCCCCCGATTCCAACGGTACCTCGGGGGGGGGGGGGCAGCGCGGCGATAAACGGGCGTTGAAGAGCAAGCGCTCCGGGCCGGTGACCTCCGCCCTGCCGTGACCTCGGCACACGCCGGGCACACGTTGTGTTTGTCGCCGCGTTAAATCCGTGTCCGTCCCCCCACCCCCGACAAACGGGCCCTGTCGGAAGGTAACATGTGACCCCCTGGGTGGAGGTCAGGTCGCCAGGCAACCGCCGATGTGTTTAGGATTCGGGAACGGATCGTTATCGCCTGTTTTAAATACTCTAAAGGTCGAAGGTCGATATTGGCATTTCCTCAGAAGTCAAGTATCGTCCTTTCATTGGGCAATTTGTGTGGAAGTCCTTTTGCGTTCAGTTTTCATTTTGCACATGAATTAAAAGCCTTTATTTTATTTATATTTATTTCTGATCGCTGCGATTGGAATGCTGCATTTCCCTACTGTCCTCGAACATCTCTCAAGACTGATCGGGGACAGCTGCTGCTTAGCGATACGTCTCTCTCGTTTTAAATCATGAGTCACGAACACTCCTTAAAGCCCCCCCGT
>NC_090918.1:5365557-5392503 GCF_040956055.1 Brachionichthys hirsutus | reverse complement strand
CGCGTCTTTCATCGGAGCGGCTCTCTGGCGAGGCCTTTTCCTCTTTCTCCTCCTCGCCGCTTGTGCAGGAGCGTTTTCGTTTCTCTTAGCCGTGTGTTGCCGACGGGGGCAACTCGGGGGGGGGGGGGGGGGGGGGACCCCGACCTGACACACACACACACACACACACACACACACACTCACAGTAGAGTTTTGTCAGTTTCGCAGACTGTCTGTCTCCGTGTCGATCCGGCGGTGACTGTAACTAGGTGTAATGGCCAGCCTGTGGTTAACAGCTCTATGGGCCTATTCACTAGCACCCCCCCCCCCCCCCCCCCCCACCCACACACACACACACACACACACACACACACACGGTGTTTACAGTGGTTGGACTGAGCTGCTAATTGAAACATATTTCTTTTTCCATCCAAAAGAGTAAAGGGCATCCCTATTTTCCCAGTGTGAAGGGGTGTGTGCGTGCGTGTGTGTGCGTGTGTGTGTGTGTGTGGAATGGCAGAGTCCACTTGGGCTCGGGGCCAAAAGCATTTCCATACAAACCCAAGCGGCTCTGGCCCGCACCTTCTCTGGTTATTTACGGCGTATCGGCGCACGGATTGGCCGCCGCCGCTCCGGACACGGTAAACGTTAAAGCTCTGCCTCACGGCGGATCCCGGCGCCGTGTGTAGGGGAACGTCGTGAGACGTCCGTGACGGACCCCCGAAGGGGACGGCTTTGGACAGCTGTCGACAAAACAGCGGCGAGGTGGTGCGTTTGAGTTCATGCACGTGAACGCGCGTCTGTTATTGTTTTGATCTGCCCCCCCCCCCCTCCGGCTGGAGGTATGTTAGTAAACAAACAAACAACAATGAATACAATTTACACCAACTGGAAACATATTTCTCTAAATACATCATTAATATATTGCTTATTTTACATTTATTACTTCATTGTTTGAGCTGTTTGACAATGATGAAGAAATGGGGGTCAAAGTTTAGAAAAAATAAATAAATCTGGGAGCTGAAAGACAAAAAGAGGAGGAGGAAGAGGATGAGGAGGAAGAGGAGGAAGGAGGAGTTTCTCAGGCTCAGGTCATCAATCAGTTGTGGCTGAAAACAGATTTATTTCCTCCCAACAATCTTCCACGACTTGACCGGACGCGTCTTTGTTCACGGGGGCGCGCAGGCGGTAACGGGAACAGCCGTCGCCGCGCGCCGCTGTCCTCGGATGACCCCGCCCAGACTGCTGCCGCGCCGCCGGATGCGCGTCAGGACGGAGCTCACGCAAAAACACGAAGCTCCAATTTCGCGACGCTGAGAGGAATAAATAATAAACGTCAGCTGGGCTGGAGACGGAGCTTCATCACGTGATCAGATGGGGGTGGGGGGGGTCTGCGTCGGGACAAAGAGTTCACGCTGCAGCTCCTTCTCCGCCCGTCTCAGCTCGAGTCTCCCTGGTTGTTTCTGTCTGCCCCCCCCCCCCCCCCCCGGGTCTGATCTCAGTGTCTGAATATTCCCGTAACACCGTTTCATTTCTTTAATTTGCGCGCCTTCATCCCTTCTTTCCTGCCTCCTCTCCTCGTTTGACCTATCAGTCTCTCTCTCTCTCTTTGTCTCTCCCGCTCTCTCTCTCTCTCTCTCTCTCTTTGTCTCTCCATCTTTTGGCGGTCTTCCGCCGGATCCTCCCACATGCGTGCGTGTGTGAAGCTGTTTGGTCTACACTGTAAAACGTACAGTAATTAAGCGGCAGCACGCACGCGCGCGCGCACACACACGCACACACAGTGAGAGCTCAAACATGCGTGTCTCAGAACGAAGCTGCACGTGACGTTTCACTGGATTCCATTCGCTGCTTCTTTAGGTGTAGATAGGCACGCCCCCTCCGGATATAACCCTAACCCCCGTGGGCTATTCCCAGAATGCTTTGCAGTTTGCAGCACATCTCTCACTGTAAATGTTCATCGAGGTTTTGCAGTGTGTGTGTGCGTGCGCGTGTGTGTGTGCGTGCGCGCAGACAGCGAATGCGACATGACTGTCGCACCGTCCCTCCCCCGTCTCCCCCGTCCATCCCTTCCTTCCCTCCTCTTTCCCTTTTTGTTTCTCGACTCCTCTTCCTCACTTTACCTTCTGCCGTTCCTTCACCCTCTTCCTCCTCTTGCCTCTTTCCGTCCTCTCTCGGCTTCCCTTTTCCTCGTCTCTCCTCTCACTTCCTCTTCCTCCTCATTGTCATCCATTTCCTCTTCGTTTGAGCTTCACCTGCTCTCACTTCCTCACACTCCTCCTGCTTTCATCCCCACTTTCATTTCCTCGCTCACCTCTTCCCTTTACTGCCCACTCTCAGCATGGCTTCCTCCCTTTTCTCTTCTCTCATCCCCCTCTCCATCCCTCCGTGTGACTCGGCCCACTCAGACGTCGATGAATAATTCAGAACGTGTTGCACTGCAGGTTTTCCCCTTCTCCGCCCCCGCGTCTTCCCTCTCTCCCCTCCCTCGCCGTTCCTCTTATCCTTCATCCCTCCACCCCTGCTCAAAAAATCCACCTGTTTGTTTTTGGCTTCATTAAATTTTGAGTGTAAAACCAGAAAGAGAGGGAGACCCCCCCCCCCCCCCCCGACACACGCCTTAGTGTTTAGTATTCTGCAGCTTTTTCTACGAGGACGTTCTGGGTGTGTGGTGTTTCCTCTCTCTTCTTCCTCCTCCTCCTCCTCCTCCTCCTCCATCTCTTTTAAACACACTCCACATCAGGGCTCTCCCACCACCCCCCTCCCAAACACACTCCATCAGCATCATCCCTCTCCCCAGCTGTCTATTTCCCGTTGCTACTGATTTGCGATGAGGCGGGGCAAAGATGGAGGGATGAGGAGGAGGAGGAGGAGGAGGAGGGCGAGTGTCGGAAGAAGTGAGTCACGCAGTGGACGGTCAGCCGGGAGAAACGTGATGACCACTCGGCAACCAGGCAGCGGGATGTGACATATCACACACACACACACACACACACAGCACCATCGTCCCCGTCCCCGTCCCCGTTCCGTCCTCCACAAATGGATAATGGGTGAAAATAATAAGTGACATTCGTTTGAATCTGAAGTGATCAGGCTGTCTGTGATAAATCAGGACATGATTGGGGGGGGTCCTGATGCTCTAAATATATTCTGTGTACGGTGAGTTATCGCCGCTCTTCATCGCTGGGCCGACGGGGAGGGACATGAATCGGGAGACGGGCTCCAGACCGTCGTCTTCATGACAGGAAAGATTTTAATTTGGTGTAAAGGGCGAGATTCATGTGGAAACGATGAGGTAACAAACAGCCAGTAAAGATACGGCCGAGTGGCTGTTTCCCCTTAAATAACCCCCAGAATCTGCATCAGGACCCGGTTCCTACGTCCACGGGATCCTAAAAAGGAAGAAACCACGAGAGAGGGATGAAGGTCACGCTGGAAAAAAGGAGGGACGATAAGAACAGCCTGTGCAGCAGCAGAAAGTGGGTACCCTCCAGTTGCTATGGAGACCATGTCCTGGCGTCTGAGCGCTCCCGGTTTGGAGGCAATGGGAGGGGCTGGAAGCCGGGGGGGGGGAGTGTGCCCCGAGAGCCAATCGCAGCTCTGACACATTTCCCACAAGCAGCGTCCCGGCATTAACAAGGTTACACAACATCGTCCCGAAAAACGGCGTCCCACGGCCCCCGAAAACAAACCCGGGTTCCTCCCGCCGGCAGGGGGGGGGAAGCGCACACACACACACACAGTGACACGACACACACACACACGAAACCCGAAACGCACTTGTGTTGCACGATCGAGTGGCTGACGAGGCGAGGAGTGGGTTCGCTGGGTCCACGGCGGGAATGGGACGCCAAGCGAGGATGACAGGACTGGCTTACAGGCTTCCCTCGGCTCCGGGGGGGGGGGGGGGGGGGAACCCACTCCGGAGCGCGGAACCCACCCGGAAATGAGCGTGAAACTATATTTCATACTTATGTGGTCGTCTAATTCTTCCAATTTATTTTCCCACGGTTCATTTTTACGACCGAGATTAAAAACAAACAAGTAGAAAATCGGATCGGAGCAGGAATGTGGGCCGGATCGGGAAGGCCGACGGCCTGTGGAGACACGACGCAGGTTTCTACTTCCTGTCCCTGACGGCGTTCCAAATGATATGCAAATTTTCCCACACGTGAACGCAAACATGGCGGCGAGCAAAGGCGCGACGGACGTGTTTGTTCGACACCGCTAATAAAAGTCACACCTGTCGTCCGCCGCAGCGAAAGACGGACGACGCCTCGATGGAGGGAGGATTTAACTCCTCCCACGACCCTGAAGGTCAACCAGGAAGAGACGATTTTAGTCGCGTTGTGATGCATTTCTGATTGGATAATCACCCAAACCGATCGCCCGGGCTTTATCTTTGGATCCAAAGGTCAGAACAGACGACCTTCCACGGTCACGGTGCCCTTGACATTCGCTCCGGGGCAAATCCAAAGCAACGGCGCCATGGCGACCGATAGTCTCCTCGTTTAACGGTGGCCATCCTGGTTTCTCTGTTTCCCTTCATAACATCCACTTATTTTCAGAATGATGAATTCCAAATGTGACAACAAAGAACACTTTTCACTCCCAGATTTCCCCCCAAATTCCCAGGATTTGATCCCTTTTGGGATTTGTAGGATTTCTAATAAATCCAGATACACACATTATTGATCGATCAACATTCCGTCTGAGACATCTTCTGCAGGGAAATCCAATTCTCTATGCAAACAAATCGTGACCTTTGACCCTTCCGGCTCATGGAAGGACAGGTCAGCCTGCGTTCACCCTCCATCCCTGCTGATGGAGTCCCGCATCGCACCAAGTTAAAGTAATCCTCATCGTCTGTTCACCAGTTATCCCCCGAACGGTTAATCCGACAAACGCTGGAGTTCATCCGACGGTTGACGGATCGACTCGCTCGATCCACCCGAAGATCTCCGTCAGAGGCTAACGGCTTAGATCAGAAGAAGAAAGCGATCAGATTCATCTTCGGTACGATGAGAGAAAACCGTACAGCAAGGAGGAAAGAGAGGAAAGAATAAAACACACAAAATAGAAGTAGTAAAGTTCTCCCTGTGGCCACCGGGGGCTCTGGAGAGTCTTTGCAGCAGCAGCAGCAGCAGGGGCGCGGCTCTCCGGTCAGTGAGTTCCTCATGGTGTGTAAAACAGTCAGGATTGGTGCCAGAGATGCACGCGCGCACACACACACACACACACACACACACACACACACACACACACACGCAGTGTGACACCACATTAAATAGTCTTGCTATTAGCGGCTGTATTATTTTCAGGACCATGCGGATGAAACCGGGGTGGATGGGGTCAGCCTCGCATTCACACACACTCCCACCCTGGTGTGATTGGCTGGATGCAGTGTGTGTGTGTGTGTGTGTGTGTGTGTGTGTGTGTGTGTGTGTGTGTGTGCGTGTGTGTGTGTGTGTGTGTGTTTCCAGATGCATCCACAAGTGACGCTCCTAAAGACTTTAAAATGACCAATATGGCTTCTCTGTGCATACAAAGCACAAGCATTGTGTGTGTCGGGGGGGGGGGGGGGTAGGTCTGTGCAGCGACTGGGCTTGAGTTACATGCATAAAGTGCAGGGCGGAGATCTGGGAGCTGCACGCCGAGCCAATCCAGCGGCGCTCCAGCACACATACCGGGGCGGGGGAATCGAGGTCGGCTTGGCACGCTGTCAGATTTCTCTCTGTCTGCTCGCGCTCGCCAAGCATGGCGTAGGATACTACGCACACACACACACACACACACACGCACACACACTCAGGGGTTCTGCTCCACTGCACCATTTTAGAAGGCTGGAGGCGTACGCTCGCACTTACAGCAAAAATCAAAGCCGGATCGAGGATGAGGAGGGACGTAGTAATCCTGCACCTCGTGGGAAGGCCCGTCCAGCGTTCCCACCAAAAGCGCGCCTGTCCTTAAGAGCTGGAAGTCGTAGGCAAATATGAACACTGATTCCCAGATCACTTGGTCTCCTGATGTGGTGGGACGTTGTCACGGCGACGGCTGTAGCATTAAAACAAATATAGCACGAGGGGCGTTATTGACCCGCAGCGCTGGGAAACGCTCGCCGCACCAGGTACTGTTACGGGACCGACATTTTGGCGATCCCCGACCCACGTGAACACGGAAAACAATCATCCCCCCTCTCCCCCGCTTCCCTTCCGGCTCCGTACGGGGAAATATAGTAAAAAACATAATCCCTGCTGAGTCCTCCGCGGTGTTTTAAAAAGGACTTTGGTCCTTTACACGAGCTAAGCTGCTTATTATTAATACCGCCGTTGCTGCCCGCCGTTTCTTGTGTTTGTAGTGGACGTGTGTGTGTGTGTGTGTGTGTGTGTGTGAGGGGTATATATAGGCTAATTGGGCTAAAGAAGAGGTATTAATTAGGGATAGAGGGAGAGCGGGATGGGGTAGAGAGAGAGGTATTTCCGTTAAAACGCTTTCTTCTCAGCTTGCAGTGTCATATGACACGTCTCTGACTCGTTTACCTGACTCAGAGCGTGGGGAAGACTCCTGTGGGGGGGGGGGGACTCGCTGTATGTTGATGCACGTTTCCTTTCCTTTAAACTCCAACCTCAGTCCACCGGGTCAGGTTCGTCCCTGAGAGGACGAAAGAGGACGTCTTCGGGCCTTCGACATCGTCGGAGATCGATGGCGCCGATCAAACATGGCGAGTTGTCCGAGTTTTCCGAGACAGAACTCTCCTCTGAGACCTGCTGGCGAGAAAGACGGCCGCTTGTTCGGCCTCGCTGCAGCGAGACGGCCCCGGCGCCACGGCGGCGGCTCTGGCGGCGGCTCCGGCGTCTAGACGCAGCCAAACAAGCCTTCTTTTCTCCAGTCCTGTAAAACACGGCGTGAAAAGCAAAGCGCCGCTTTATATTGCGCTCAGACGCCGGTGACGTCACCGCGCCGCTGCCGGGACAACTGGCGACCCTTATTTGCATCCCGCTTTCGGCTGACGGCATCTTCTGAAATCCTTCCCAAACCGTATTCTTCTTTTTCAATTGCTTTTGACTTTTATCTGCGCTTGTTAGCCAACAGCACAAACTGGTTTTCACACACACACACACACACACGCACACGCACACACACACACACACACACACACCGGTCAGACAGAGGCCTCTGTGTTCCGGAGACAAAAGCTCCTCTTTCTCCAGAACGGGAGCCGAGCTTCCGGCCGAAGCTCACCGTGTCAGGGGGGAGAGGAAGGGCAGATGACGGGCCGAGAATACGAGATGTGACCCTTTTTTTTTTTTAATAGACGATCACGTCCCCCCACCCATCGGTGTTTTCGTTCCACATGCTACGAGTGTGAGCTTCACTATTAGCGCCGTGGCTTGGCTCGAACCCACGGGTGTACCGGTCCCTCCCGGTGTCTCTCCGTGGAACCCGGGTGGTCCGCCGGCTGGGCGAGGGCACTGAGTTTGTGTCGGTCTGGCGTGAACCGGTTAGCCCCCCCCCCCAGGGAGCGATGGGAGCGACATCAGTTCTCACCATTTAATGCAGCGATGGAGCGCTCTCCCTCTCCTTCCCTTTGTCTTCCTCACCCGTTTCTGCACTTCTTTCGCTTCCGTCCGGCCCCCCTTCATCCGGCTCTCCCTTTATTTTGTCGCCATGTTTTCCGTCCTCTCTTTTCTAACTGCTTACTTGGTACGTGGGGGGGGGGGCGGAAACACAGTGGTCCTTTTAATCAGGCTCATTTTCCCGAGGAGAAAGAAGCCTCAGATCAGGAGCAAACAGTCACGCCGTACAGTTTATAGACGGTTTAATACTCTTTAATTTAATCTTTAATATGTCATGGTTGTAAAATGCTCCAAAAAGGAAATGTGTTTTGACATGTGGAGTTCCTCAAGGTCAGATTCTCGGGCCCATCTTATTTTTCTTTTGGGGCATATATGATATGCTTGCTTGTCTTTTATCACCTCTACGTCGACGGCTTACTGATTTATGTGGTTTTGGCAATCACCACAGAATACTAAATGCTAAGCCAATCAGAGGCATAGTAGGGCGGGTCATATCACTGTCATAGTACAGGTAAATTCTCCCCCCATGGGTATGCACTGGTGGAGGTTTTAGCTGTCAGATAATATCGCTATCCTTGTAATACATTCCGCAAATGTTCCTTTTGTCAGATTATATGGAAGACACACCTCCGTGCGACTCAAATACTGTTGGGCGGCGCTCTGAATTTGCTTTTCCACTTTGCGCCACCGATCTCGGTCTCGGTCTCACTAGAACTCTGCTGCAGCCGACCAGAAGGGTCGCTGTTTTTACACCGAAACGTTGCCGCTGCGTGCAAGACGCTGAAGACATGAGCTTCACACGTACACGCACGTGGCGCCGTGACGCCTCCCTGCAATTAGCTTCCTCTGCGGTGTTAGCATAAGCTGCTCTAAACGAGCGTAATCCCTCTTCTCAGCTGTTTCGACACCTCCTGCACGGATCCACCCGTGCAGACCATTAGCTTTTGCGTCTGCATTCCGGCGTGAGCTTCACACGTGGTTGGGGGTGGGGGGGGGGGGGGGGGGCTGTGTAGTCAGCGGGGGAAGCGGAGAGGTGGTGCATTAAGGCGAGGCTAACTTGTTTGTGATTGGTATTGATTAAAGTCGGTCCCGGGAGAGCCGCGAACACACACAGGACTCATTCATGATATGGAGCGCGTTCCAAAAACCGTCCGCTCTGCCAGCTGTTTCCACGACGACGACTGTTGGGTATTTATTTTGGCTTCAAAAGTCACATTCAGCGTCTTAGGCGCCGCTTTGAAAATAAAGAATACGGAAAAGGCGGGCGTGTCCGTCGGTTCCGTTTATTGTTATCTGCACATCTGCAGGATAAAGTTGGATTTTCAAAATAAAACCATCGAACTTGGATCCTCCTTCCTCCTGATACTTGAACACAAAAGGCTTTGCCGGTTGCTTCGCGTTGGTGCTGACCTCTGGGGTACGAGGTGAGAGGAAGTTCAACAACGTGCTACTTGTCTATTGGTTGTTAACATCCCACCGCCATAGCCCGGCAGGGTAACCCTAAACCTCAGCTTCTCTAACAGTGTTTTTACAAGGTCAGAGGTCAATGTCAACAGACCACCTATTCAGCCAGGCGGGGGCGGGGGGGTGGATTTCATCTTTAAATGGAGAAATAACAATGGAACAAAGGAATCAGTCAGCTTGACTCTATTACAACGACGCAGCTTTTATGACCCCGTTGCCATAAGATTCTATTTCAGAATAAATATTGCTACGTAATCTGTTTTCTAGGCTCTTTGATGTAGCATTTTAGCCGTAGCAAGAAATAAATGTAGCTAATGCTCAGTGATATGAACTGAATTCCTAAAATCCCAATGAAACTTTTTTTTTTAGCTTTAGCATAGCTCGCAATATGTTTATTTGGCTGTATATAATACTGTATATTCTTCATCATCATAATGACCTCAACTTTTACGAGGAGCTCTCCAAAGGTTAAACATCTCCCATCTGCATCTCCATCTGTTCCTCCGCGAAACATCGGCGCATATTTAAAGAGGGCAAGAGCAGTTTGGAGGTTAATTCCGGCATGTGCCTTCATTAATGAATGGCAGCGGCGTCGCAGCGGATAAACGTTCAAGAACGCGTGACCCGTCCTCGTTTCTCTGCACTCCGCCGCCTCGTTTCTTGTTTTAGTGGGAGGATTATATTTCATGACCACCAGACCACACTATTTCTTGCATGTATTGCAATAAATTTCTGTTCTTGTTGCACACATAAGTCCTCGTATTTAAGTTTTTGGAGGATAAATCCCTCCGACCCGACTCGGGATAGGCGGGAGGTGAAGACCCCCTGTTGTTTTGGGACGGGAGAGATTTCCTCACCCGTTTCATTGCAACTCAACGCACAAACAAAACCGCAGATTTCATCACGTTTCATTTAATTGCAGTTTATGGATTCTTGTGTTGGTTTCCACACGCGTGTTTACTCGCCATCGCTGCTACCTGTCGAGGCAAGCCGAGCGACCCTACCTACGACCGCCGCTAAACAACACTGATGCAAGTCGATGGCGTCGCCTTAGCTCTCCACCGTGCCCTCTACCAGCCTTGGCAGAACCAGCGATGGTTCTTCAACGCCGCGGCCCCCCTGGCTGTGCTTCATCACAATAATGCTTTTTACCTCCCTATGTGTGTTTAAAACCTTGCAGAAGTGCAAAAAGGACCAAATAATGTACACAAGGCCCCAGAGACGGGTTGGGGTGCCGCAAGTGCCTCCCGCACACGACAGCACATCCATCCTGATAATGCATTCAACGCAGACAATACATTAGCCATTTCCCCCTGGACAACTAGCATTAGCGGGTCTATGAACCCCTCACCCCACCCTTTACTCCTGCCCCCCCATCTGTCTTTGCCACTTCAGGTTGTGTCTCCTCTCTTATTCGTGGTGTAAAAGCATCTCGTTAGACTTTGCGTGCGGATGTCTCCTTCCTTTTCTGCTAGATTTTCATCTTTTCAGCGAAAAAAAATCAAAATCACACAATTAATTCAACAAATTTGATGCTACTTACGGGGGCCTCTAGCGAAGAGTAAAGCCGACCCCCGCTGATTGTCGCTCATTAAACGGTTTTACGCGGAGAACACGTGACGGCGCGGAACTTCTAATAAACAGAATTCATTACGGGAACAATAGGAAAGCAGTAATTAGCCAGATTCCTTCCAACAGCGTGAAGGAGAATGTTAATTTATTCCGTTAATGAATTACAAACGGCAAAAAAAGAGCACAGGAAGCATGAGTGGATCGACGCTGGGGACACGCCGACAGCTTGAGTCATTTTGTATATCTAATTAGGCAATTCAGAAAACACAGACATTAAACCAGGTCTCCTTTACCGGCTGTATTTTCTTGTTTTACTGTTGTGTTCATCAATTATTCATTTTTTTCCTTGAATTAATGAATATTTATTTGTGTTTTGTGTGACCCTTTCCTCCCCAACACACAAAGTTAAGTTAAATATGAGGACAAAAACTATCATCTAAAACTGGAAGGGGCATTAAAACGGCACCCCTCAGGGGTCTGTTAAAGTGCGGACAAAAGGTCTGGCTCCACCCCTTTTGGCTCCACCCCTTTTATTTAGATATGCTCAGTTTTCCCATCAAATCTCATCAAAATGTCTCAAGCATTTTGCACAAGATGTGTGTGCGCGTGACAAGACGTGTGTGCGCGTGACGCACAGAGGAAGCCACATGTTTCCAGGCCCGTTCAGCTGCTCATTAGGAGCCAATCACAGATGGCGCTGCTCTGAAAAAGGCCTTCCAAATGCATCCTCTGCTGCCTCCGTTGTTTGGGAAGCAGCCTAGCTCTGACTGCATCAAAACGACGACGGAGGCCCTGCAGAAGCTTCTGCCAAATATCAGATTATTGATGATGCTTTTAGGGCAAAGGCCATTAAAAAAACATTTTAAAAAAAAGAATAAAATAAAATATGAAACCTGAAACAATCGCCTTCAGACGGCTGTGAAACCCCGGGAGAAATGGAATATAAGCTCATTGCGGGTGCCGCTATCGCGTGATGCCACCGTTAAATGTAATATTACTCATTACTGCTGCGTGCTTACTTTGAAGTGAAACCAATTTTATGCTACATTTTTCACATTATCACAGTCGTTTCTTACATTAGAGAAAAACAGGAAAATTGAAACGTCTCCGAACAACAGAATAAACATCTTTCATGCTAACCGTGGGCTCCTCTAACCTACAGCACCGTCGTTAGACATTACACGGCTCGTTATGGCTCCATGCTTACATTGAAGTGTAGCCAATTTGCATTAATGCATTATTCCAAGCCCACCCGTGAACCGTATTCCAGGGAAAAGACCCATCACCCAGTCGTGCTAATCCAGCTGTCGTACACAACAAAGACGTACGCCGTTTAGAGAATAGGAAACACTGTGCGACGTGGCGTTCGTGTTTACAAGACGCTCTTGGGAGGTGGGAGGAATAATAAAGACAAGCGGCGCACCAGCAGATGGATGGGGAATAACGCGGCGTGTTCCTTTCCCGACGTGATCCCACGTCGGATGAATGTGAGGTGACGCCTGAGGTCTTAAGAAGATATGAAGGTATGGATCCGAACTGATTTGTGATGGCGACGTATGCGAAAGCACGCCGGATCTCGCTCAGGAGGAAAACGTCGTACAGTGATGACATCATCGGCGTGGCAGCGTCTCCCACCGCCAGCGGTTTCCATCTCGTTTTCTGCTGATTAATTATCTGCTAATTGACTAATCCATGAACCGACCCCCCCCGGTTCGCCGCGGCCTCGCGCTCAAACTGAATTATCGTGTGGTCTGGTAGATGATGTGAGATAATTAGTCTGCCAGACAGTCTTTGGCACTCTGGCAGCAAAATGCACCCTGACCTCGTCGGAGTCCAGACGCCGGTGGTGGCGGTGGCCGATGACGCCGCTGTGACTGATGAGGCTGAAGGAAGGATGAAGGTGGGAGTTAACCTGTGAAGAACGGCAGCACGATTGAACCGGAGGTCTTTTTTTTTTTTTTAAAGGCGGCGGTGGCCGATTGACAGCCGGACATGAGGGCTGAGCATGCATGAGAGGCAGATCTGAATGCATGCGGAGGTTACCGGTTCCGTTTCTGTGCACCGCAGTTCAAATCCGAAGCTTTGACTTCCCCGAATGCCCACTTTCCATCGTCAGCGTCTTCCAGGCAGAGACAGCAAATCATTACCTCCTTGTTTGTCCGCTTCCTCTCCTCCTATTCCTTCTGTTCCGCCGGTCCAAAGTGCTGCCGTGGCGGCGTGCGGGATTAATTAGTAAACAGAAAGTGCTAAGTGGAAAGTCTTTGCCGCGACAGACGCAGTTTGTTAACAATGACTGATGGAGAAGCGCTGCACTTTCGGTTGTTCGTTAATGAGTCGAGGACGAGATCCCGGGAAGGGGTCTTGGTCCGGCTCAGGAACTGTCAAATCATTTGACAAAGGCTGTCCCCGTGTTTCCAATCCCGTGTCTGGCTCGGGGAGCTCAGGCCTCCCATTCTTATCTTTGCGGACGATGTGGTTGTATCGCCTTGATTACTCCGCGATCATCGGCACGCACTAGAATGACCGTTGCGGAACCGTGGAGTTAATCAAGCACAGGAGTTTCAGTGTCGTGGTCTTGTATAGGAGTGGTCGGAAAATCCGCCACCTGATTGCGATGTCTCTACGGCGCCTCCCTTTGGAGGTTTTCCAGGCACAACTGACAGGGAGAAGCTGTTGGGGTTGGTCCGGAAGTCACAGGGAGGATTATGTATCTTATCTGGTCGGAAGGAGAATCTGGAAAATTTGACCTGAGAGAGGGAGATTAGGAATACCCTTCCCAGTCTGTTTGATTGAGGAGCGGTGCCTGGAGTTTCATCATCAGACGAGCGACTATATTAAACACGGTGGGCGGATATTTTATTCAAGCCTCCAACCAAAACGCAAAAGTGTTTTGATTTAAGATTAGCTGCATCCAAGTAGCTCCGTTCCTGCTAGCTGCTAACTGTTCTCTGCCTGCTTGCTTCTCACCGTGTGTTTGCTGACGGGTCGCGTGCCGAGGCCGAGGTTACCGCGTGTTGACCTGTCGTTAGCGTGTGCGTGCTACTGACCCCCCGGGGCTGCTGCAACCAGGTCACGGCGCCACCATGATAACCCAGTCAGGAGCTCCTGCCCAGCCCGGGGTCACCCCCGTTGATGTTAGGGTGACCCCCCAAACCTCACCCTCTACAAACACCATCTTCCTTTCATCCTTTTGCCCTCCCCCCTCCTGTTTTTTTTAACAATTGTCTGGTTTTTTTTACCCAAACGGGAAATTTTGATTAAACTTTTATTTCCTCTATCTCTTCTTGAATCCATCATTTCTTCCTTCTCTCCCTCCTTCTGCAAATAAACGTGACTCTCCTCCTCTTTCATCTTCAACTGCACATTGATTTGTGTCAAACACACAAGAAAAAATAAAAGACAAACACGAATGGATTGACGTCAAGCCAGAACAAACTCCACGGCAGACACAAATATTTTTTGGCATGAGTGTTTATTCAGGCACCGGCGGCTTCTAACGAAATGACCTCACCGTGCTCTCTCTCTCTCTCTCTCTCGCTCACACACACACACACACACCATTTGTAACAATCAGATCAACAAGGATTACAAAGGTCAGTCAAAAGCAGGACAGCAGGGATTTTCACCACTGCTCTGAGCAAACATGTTGACGTGATCCCATTATATGTGGTATGATACATACATGACTGAGAAACACCTGAAAACACACACACACACACACACACACACACAACCTGTCTCCAACAACACGCTCAGATCAGTTGTTTGTCGCTGTGAAGACAGAATCCGCGTTCAACTCAATGAACCAGAAAAACAACTGGCTCAGACTTCCTGCTGGCTTCCTCTGTAGTGAAGCAGGCCCCAAACACTACGACACACACACACACACACACACACACACACACAGTAGGGTGACAATCCCGAGTGTCTTCCCGTCATCCTGTTTTGTAGCCCAAGTTTATTTTGGTCATGTGCCGGATCTGTACTGTACAGGAAGGGGTCGCCTCTTTGTGTGTGTGTGAATGTATGTGTGTGTGTGTGTGTGTGTGTGTGTGGAAGACAGTCCTAATAAAAACAAGTCCAAATTTGGCACGAGCGCTGCACGAGGGTCGCTGTAAACACACAGCCATCAGCGACTGGCTGTTTTATAACCATAAAAGAGAAACTGAAAGACAATTAGGTCCTAGATTTCAGGCTATTGTGAGTTTATCTCAGTGTACACGTGTTGGAATATCCAGCGTGCAGTACAGGAATGTTTCTGATTATTATTTAAGCTCATCATTGCGTAGTACTTAGTAGCAAACCATGCATTTATTTACTTTTGTATTGCATTTTGTAGGGCGGCATAGTAAGCGGGATAATATCTGATGGACGGAAACTTGGTTCAAATCGAATTTCAAAACAAAACACGAGCTGCGGCCTCCAACTCGACCTGATGTCACCCTGCAGGATGCCGCGTTGGCCAATTAAACCACCGGCAAGACCGCATTCCCGACAAATGAGTTTTGTTACGAGCAGGAAGTACCTCGACTTTCCCTTTACGTTCCTCACACCTGTCCTCATGTCAGCGTTCCTACGCCCGATAAGCCTTCAGGCTGTCGGTGCCGCCGCTCAAATCGAACTTCCTGCAGCACGCCGCATTGTTTCGCCGCCACCTGAAGCAACACGCCGCCTTCAATGAAACTCATTGTGTGTCCTTGTGTTTCCAATCTTTTTATGCATTTTATTAAAATATATTTACCTGTCAGTTTTATGAGCACCACAAAAGGCCTGGAGGCAGAAATCTAAACTAGGTTTATCTAGAATCCCGGACAAACAAAACCCTCGTGGCTAGCTGCCTTTCGTTGGTTAGCAAACATATTTTGGTTGGATGAGCCTTCAGAACAAAAGCTCACCACCTAAGACGGCTTTTGTTCCTCAAGCACCTTCAGATGTTTGACGCAATAAAGCCACTTAAGTACGACTCGGATCATAATTATCCAACCAGTCATTTGACTACATCAACACTAAGCTGCTAAAATTATGCTGGTTCCTGTGCCAGAGGGTTGTTTCTGTGTTTTCATAGAGTGAATTAAATTAAATGACTAACACAAACACTCCTCTGTCTTCATATGAGTCAGCATTCAATGTTCAGAATGATTCATTCACTGCTCACCATGGTTAGTGTTTACTTGATGCCCTTTCTACTGAGCCTGACTGACGCACTGTGCTTAATTAGCAGCTAGCGCTCTGAATAGACAGTGAGGAGTTTTGTGTAGGAAACGCCGTGCTATCGGGCTAATGTTTGTCGCAAACGGACACCGCAAACAAGAACGTCCCATTCCTCTTCAGCGAGGCCGAACACATTCCCCGTGAACGCGCTCAATTGATACATTTATTATTCAAATCTGGAAGATTGCTCACTGAGAGTGCTATTGTCAGCCAGCTAAGCTAGCCACAGCTAGCTTGGTTGGTGACAAAGTTGGCTAACAAATCTCTAAAACTTCTCAATTGATGTTTTGTTCAACCCTGATTTCAAACTGGTCTGCTAGATATGATGCGCTTAGCTTAGCATACGAAACAGGAAGTGTCTCAAAAACAGCGTGTCGAAATATGACTTATTTTTTTACACTTGTTAGATAGATGACACCTGTCATTATTTTTATGCTACGCTAAGCTACCATCTGCTCGCTTTGGCCTCATGTTTAGCATAAAGAAGAGTATAAATCCTCTCCTTTGACGAGCAACATGGGGTCCGAACCTGCTTCTGCAGTTCACGAGCGTGCAATAAATTTAAAGTCTGAACCTGCTTGCCTTCAGGAAAAATACTTCTCAAGTGTGGAAGGAAGATTGTGAGAAGCAAGGCCGTGAAGAGACAAGGAGCGTTTGTTCCTTGTCTCAGGAGGTGCAGACTTTATCTAACTTGAAGGAAACAACATAAAAATATCAAGGTCAAATGAGAAGATTGTTTTGAACAATGAGAGCATTCAAAGTTTGCTCATCACAGCTGCTAGGACACAAGCGTTCAGGGGGAAACGCCGGGCTAAGCTAGCGGTGTGCTGAGTCTGCTGACCTCACACCATGCTCCATTTCCTGTTTCCCCCAGAGTCCGTGTCAGCAAAGGAGGCTAATCAGGATGCTGCAGGACTCGTGCATGCATTTAAAGGATCTAATACAAAGCCGGGAGTGGAGAACGTAAAATAAAGAGGAAGACCCAACCAGGACATAATTTCAATTCCTGTCATTCAACGGAACACAGACATGAGAAACTTGTTCCTGGTGTTAAAAACATTCCTCGTTACCGTTCGGCTTCTCCAGCAGAAACGGAAATGTTTTTACATTCACATATATATATCTGTACTTTCCAGAGTTCTCCTCTCCCTATTGGTTGAAAACTTTTTTCCAGTCGTCACGATGCGTCCTTTCATCGCCACACGCATTTGTCGCATCGCTTGCTTACAAATCGGTGACTCGTGAAATATAAAGCGGCACGTAGAGTTCTGCAAATACAGACGGTTCTCAGTGAGAACAAGGTTGATGCGAGGCCGATGAAAAGCATACATCTCTTATTTGAGAACCAACTCGAGTTGCACAATAATAAACAGAGACCTTGGCCATCCAGCTCGCCAATAAAGGCGCTTTGACTGAATGAATCAGAAATAGCTCATTTGTTAGCGTCCTTGCACCTGAAGCGACTGCAAAGACACTGCGGCTTGGAGTTTCAGTTTCACGCTCGCAACTATTGAAAGCGTGAAGCTAATTTCGGGCCTAAAGTGCCGTTCGCTTGCGGCACAGTAAAGTTCTATTGATTTGTCCAACGCTTGCCTCACAGTGAGCGCTAACCCGCGGTAATGCTTGGCAGAGGGGGTGTAGCTTTACTGGAACACACTTCTTGTGTAACGGTTGGCCTTTTCCACTGTTGACTGTGTGTTTGGGGATAAATCAGCGCTTTCATCACCGTGCAAACATTTGTGCTGAAGGTCGGAGGTCAGTAGTAGTAGCGATTCGATAACAGATCAAGGAAGGCACGCTTCTAAGTTTGCAGCGCATGTTACGCTAATCCACCTGTTTCCCAGCACGAGGACAAAGCGTACATTTATTTTGTGTTATCAAGTGCAGAGATTCAAGTCCTGGTGACGAAACTTCCTTTTTAGGTGTGCAAAGTTCCAAAAAAACAACTCAACATATTGGGATGTTGCCTAAACACTGATGTTGAGTTTCCAATACCTCAGCTTTCAGTCAGGAAACGAGATTTATGAGGGTGAGCATGGATCACATGACCTACTGCAAGGATCCTAAAGTGGTAGGTCTTGAAGTTTTGTGTGGACTTCTGCAAAGGAATCATCAAAATTGTTATAAAAAAACAGAACGATGCCGATTTGCTGCAGCATCAATCGACCAATCAGAAAGCGGTTCTAAACCAGGAAGCATATGAACAATTTAAATCTCCTACAAATGACATTTTTGGTTGTTTCCGTGGTAACTGAAAACCCGATGCATTTATTGGATTATGTTTTTGATGTCATCTTCATCGTCATCGCTTATTTTACAATTAATCTGCAATTAAATTAAACATTTTCGCCTCTGTATATTTGGCGGAGGGGCGGGGCCAGGCGTTTGGCGAACGGGCAATGATTCAAAGACGTGTCCGATTATCACACACACACACCTTTGCAGCTGATTTTGGTTAGCATCGGTTTGATCGCTGGCGCAGATGTACTGAAAGTCCCACTGGGTCGCTATGGCAACTAAAGCCAAAATAAAGCAGCCTTCGAGACTGCAGTGGCAGCCTCAGTTGGCACACACACGCACACACACACACACCCCCCTCTGGCCTTGGCACCTAGAAACAAACACAAAATGAGCTCTATATTAGAAAGGAAAGCTCCAAGAGCGGAGCGCTGAGCCGGAGCAGGAGGGGAACGCTGTGTCCTGGAATAGCCCCTGTTAGCTCCGTCCAATATTCCAGCGTAGACGTATTTAGCGGTCTCTGACAGGCACCGACCCAGAATTGCTCATTTCTACACAAACACAGCGCCGGTCTGGCTTGCCCGTCCCGCCGACTCGCTGCCTCACTACATAGCTTTGATTGTGTTTTATGGTTGCGTGTCGTCTACGCCAAGGGGCAGACAGGCCGGCTGTTCATAGAGACACACCGGGAGCACCAAAGCTCCATCCTCCTCCTCCTCCTCCTCCGGGCTCCTGTTCCAGGAGCTCAAAGTGAGGTTCTGCAAGGGCACGCTGGCATCTCAATGTCTGTTGAGATGACCAAAGCTCCACGTGGGGGGAGCGGAGGCCAAATAGCGATGGTAGCAGCAGGGCGCCATGACGACAATCCTCTGAGAGGAGGGAAGTTTGGAGATTGACACCGAGCAAAGGGATGAAACTCTGAGTCCAGACGCTTTTGCAGACGACTGTTGAGTCACCGTGCGTCTGCTTCCATTTAATGGAACATATCTCCGCACATTCATCCCTCTATATTCATTCATCATAACACGAACACGGCGAGGGATGGTGAGAGTCTAGCAGCTCCGCCGGGCGATCACACGTTTCAAGCAGACGTCGTGATTCACAGCCGTCTGGCGAAGGCCCCGGCTGTGTCGGATGAGTCGATGGAACCGCCATCACATGTCGACTTTATGTAAATGACCCCGGCATCGCATTTAAATCTGTTTTCATCTTCTTCTTTATTCTGTCGGATGCCGTTCCTGCCACAACCCTCTGCATTTATCAACGGAGACGCTGGCTGCGCTACGCTAGCTCCTGCTAACCGGTATATTTATGGCTATGTGTCTTTGTGTCTTCTGGCATCGCTGCCCTTTCCGTACTATCAAAGCAACCTTGAGCGTAAAACAACGTTTTATCGACAGCCAATCAGACGAGCAGATTTATGCTTTAAATTCACCGCCTAAACGCTGAATCATCATTTGACGGCTCGGCGGGGCCTGGTTCCGTTCCTTCATTAGCGGCGCTAGTCTTCTGAGCTAGTCTTTATTTCGTCTCAGGCGTTACCGACAAAACGGCGGGGAGGGGGTCATCTTGCTGAGGCTGGCAGGGAGCCGGGTCAATTTCTCTCTGATGGCCTCCTGGAGTAACTCTAACGACAAACGATGATGCACAAAGGCTGCGGGAAGGAAACGGATGAGCGTGACTCCGCCCCTTTCCATCTGATCTTAGAACGCCTCCCCTCCTTGCGCTGCACGTCTGATATATTTCTGTGGCCGTCCATGGCGACGAATCAGCGACAGAGCTCGCCAGAAATGCACGTCTGACATGAGCAGGTTCGGCTAGCCTGAGGATGCTTATGCGGAACTCGCTTAGCCTCCGTGACCTGTCGCCGGTTTGGTGTCATCCACATTGATGCGTTTAGCAGAACCGTTCCCCATCTGCTTCCTTAAATGCTCACAGTTCGGCCAATGGGGGGGGGAGGCTAAGAATAGCCGTGCGTGGTGTTGCAAACATCTCGGCTCCTAACCCTTGAAGGGGAAAGGTAGCATCCTGAAGCTAACAGGCGGGGCTGAAAGGTACCACTTCAAATGCATCAAAATAAAAGCCCTCCATTACTTTCTTTACGCCCCCTTCCTTTCATGTTTGCGAGCCTTTCTTCCCCAGCGGCATCAAACGGCGCGCCTGCAACTATCAATTTGCTCTCGGTCATCTGTGCCTGTTTAAAGAAGGGTTTTCTCAGGGCCTCAGCCACGACGCCCTGCAAATGACCATTATCGTGCTGTAGAACAGACGCTATCATTACTGCAGTATGAAAGCGCTTTTGAAAATATCCCATCCACAAAGTATACGCACCGTCCCAGCAGGTATACAATTTACTGACAGCAAATAAAAGAGACAAACGACTCTCACAATTAGAACTTCGTGCTTCTGCTTTTCTCTTTCATAAACTCGTGTTCGCTGCCAGAAAACGTTAGCGTTCGTCGTCACAGACATCTGCGTCATTCCCCCGAGCGGGTCCGTCCCTCCTTTTCCATCCGCCCTGACCGGAGGTATTTCAGGTCAACCTTCACCGAAAAAAAACAACCTAAAAAAACTGGTTTAGCTGTCGGTTGCTGGAGCTCCAGGTGATCCGTCAGGTGAAATGAGGAAATGTAAAAAAAAATAATAATAAAGCATTCAAATGTCCCACGGTACCTGAGGTAAAACAAACACGAAGGGATGAACATTCAAATCGTCGTGCGGTTTGTTTTCTCCCCAAGAGGCAAACGGGAGGGAAATAACTGGAGCTACTTTAAATGTAACAGCCGCCGCGAACGCCGCAGAAATTAGCGCTTCCCAAAACCATGATTGTGGAGTTCTACTTGAGTGAAGCCGTTTAGTCTGCAGCAGACAAACACCCCAAAAAATACATCACAGGCTACCCCGGGATAGAGAAAGCTCAGAACGAAGGGTAGAAGATTCTATTTCGTGTTATACAAGTGCATCACATGAGAGGCTTGATCTTAGTACGGGGGGGGGGGGGGCTGGGCCTCATTTCAAGCTCAGCCGGGCTCATTAGTTAGCATGACCTTTGACCGTGTCGCTCGTGTGAAACGATTATTTAAGCCGCAGACTCTCCTCATATCTCGCTTTAATCGACGCGTTAGCGGGCGTCAGTTAGCTTAAGCTCTGTCTCTGGAGGGAAGCTGCCGGTATCAGTTTAGCCGCTTTCAAAAAGACGTGTCGCTCATTTCAAGGGCGGTCTTTCTCCTTGACATGAAAACCCCTGATAAGAGACGCTTTTTCCTCTTCTGGAAAGTCGCCTGACGGATGGGAGCCCAGCCGTCCGTCGCCGAGGGTTCACGCGGGGTGTTATCCAGCGGGTCGGTCTGGGCGACAACTGGGCAGCGGGGCTTTAGAAAGGTCAACGGTCGACGTGAGGTGGCTGGAGATAACACAAACATGTGCAAACACACACACACACACACACAGACACACGCATGCAGCCAAAGGTTGCATGTGACCAGCAGGAAGTCAAAGGGTAAGGAAAACGTGGCCGGCGTTTGGCTCACATGATCCCGAAGGTCAGGGACACACAGAGATTTTAGCAGGAAATTCAATAAATATCCAGCTCTGGAATTCCCTCGGTGATGTAATTGTGCCGGTAACATGACTCAGCAGAAATCAATGCTAAAGTCACGATCTGTGTTGAAACCGCCGGAACTGAAAAAATCCCGGGAAGTCCTCTACGTTAGCTAACGCAAACCGGTCGGACCTGGTTCGGGTAGGTGAGAGGTGAAAAGTAGATCCGGCGGATCGGAGCGTACGAGAAACACGAGAAGAACCTAAACACCGAATAAAAGGTGAAAGATGAAACCGAAGAAAGAGACAGATAAGGTTCTGTTGTGTATACATCGACAATGTGCTTAGCTGCCTGCGCTACCTAACAATAGCTAATCCCGGTCTCTGTGATACCAGTGTGTGTGTGTGTGTGTTGCAAGCGCGCTCACATGATAAAGCTGTGCTAATGGCCGCCCACGTGCGCTCACATTCCTGTCATAGATAGCATTTAAGCAGCCCATTATCAAGGAATGCTGCTGTTGTCGTCAGGAGGGAAGCACGTGACCTGGAAGTGTGTAATATGTGTTCAAAGATCAAGTCTGACAGGAAGGCGCCGCCGCGTTCCCATTTCATTCGTGAGTGTGAAGTATTGATAGGCGGACGGCGCGAGTCGATTGGAAGACTTCCATCTAACCGGGAAACCCCATCTTGGCCATTCCGGCTCCGGTGCCGCCTTCAAACGGCCAAATATTTACAGCACGCGTCGGCAGCGTAGTAACTCTCTGAGTCCGGTGAAGACTCATAAATGGCTTCAGAGCGAAGTTTAGTCACGGCTAAAAATAGACGTCAAATATCCCGAGACAGCGGCGCTGCCATGAATGGCGTGGAAAGCCATGGAGCGCGCTTCTGTGGAAGAGCGCGTCCGTCTCGGATTCACGTGCCTGATCCCAGCGTGACCTGCGCTTGTGACACGAAGAGTGAGTGTGCTCATGTCGACGGGTTGTTGAGAAACCTCATGACGCACAGCGTGGCCATGAAACACAAGTGCAACGGCGGGAGTGGGAGACACAGGTGGGAGACACGGGTGGGAGACACAGGTGGGAGACGCAGGTGGGAGACACAGGTGGGAGACACGGGTGGGAGACACGGGTGGGAGACACAGGTGGGAGACAAAGGTGGGAGACACAGGTGGGAGACACAGGTGGTCCGGGAGATCAGGGTTCATAGGAGGAGGAGGGGAGAAGGAATAGTTTTACTCTGCTTTTGAGAAATAACTGCTCAGTGTTGTGAAACATTCCAAACACTGCTTTGGTGCTTTTTTGCGTGTTTCCATGGCTACAAGTTGAATCGAGGCTCCTTCTGTGAGTGGGATTCGTGTCAAATGAGGATTTCCAGGTTAAATCGGTTTGAAAATGAGAATCTTTATGACGTTTCTCACATTTTGTAGCATTTTTGCACTCATTTGTTCACAACGAGAGACACCAGAGACGCTTCGCCACTTTCTGTTGCTCACGTGGAAAGACGAGGAAGAGTGGCTTGATTGACGTGAGAAAAATAAATCTATATATTCATTGAGTTTAATTCAGAGAGAGAGAGAGAGAGAGAGAGAGAGAAAGCTATGTGATGAGATTCGGGAGGCTCTAACAGGAGAAGGTGCAGAAAGGTGCCACAGACGCGCTCGCCATTAATGTATTCACTGTGTGTGTGAGCGGTTGGACGCCATGTTCCTTCCACTCTGTCCCGCCGAGCCTCAGCTTCACGGGGAGACGCAAAGAGAGACAGAACAGAGACGTGATAAGATGTGAAAAGAGGGGAGGGAGGAAACGCTCCGTGCTGCGGACGGGAAGTGAGAGAACTGGGAGCGATGGATGGAGGGGGAGTGGGTGGCGGGGAGGGCGAGGCAGTCGGAACCGACAGGGTAGCGTGACATTTTCCTCGGAGGACAAATTGTTCTGAAAAACAAACAAAGATGCAATCGGGGTGACACTGCGGCGTCCTCCGCAGAAATGTTCCCAGCGTGCACCTGCAGCATCCCGGGCCTCTGATTGGCTCGTCTGCTCCGGATCCAGCCTAATCAAAGCTTTCCTAATTGGCTCACGGACCCGGTCATATGCTTCACGTATGTCTGCTCCACGCTAATACCGTCGTATGCGGCGGATTAAATCGCCGCCATCTGTCCTCCACCATATCTCGGCTCATCTCCTATTTTCATCCGCCGTGAAAGCGCGGCGGCGTAGCGAGACCGTTATCCGATCTACGGCTGGTTTACTAACCTCCTTCCAAGCCACGCCACGCCGCACTGCTCATCCTCCTCTCCTCCCATACCTACCCCCCCCCCTCCTCCTCCTCCTCCTCCTCTTCCCACCGAGGCTTTTTAAGGACACGCCGTACCCGCTGCACTCCTGTCTCCTCTCATCCTGCCGCCTCCTCGCTCCTGCTCCCCTCACTTTCTCCCCCTCTGCTGCTCCCCTCCCCCCCCCCCCCCCCCCCTCCTCTCCTCTCCTCTCCTCTCTTTCTTGTCTGCATTGCGATGTCAAGCCGGCGTATCCTCCTCTGACGTTCGGGCTGCAGAGAGAGGAGGAGAGGGCTTTTCCACTTTTTCCCCTTCCTCATGAATATTGCATCGGTAAGAGGCAGGAAATAGATCCTCAGACGGAGGTGAGAAGAGTCAATCGCTCCGGCGTGTGCACGTGCACATCCTTAATCGGACTTAAATCCGGGTGTGTATTCTACATTTAGGCAGGCAAGGCTACTGTTAGCATCCTCCAGGTAAATGAGGACGCTGTTAACGAACTGCACGGAGATTTGACGCCGGCCTACAAAATAAAAGCTGTGCTGCAGGTATTAACGAGTTCTGGACGGTTCTGATCTCAGACTCTCTGCTGCTCGGCGTCACGTCCCGTCTGGCAGCTTTGACAGCTCGTCGGGTCCGCTCACTGCAGACGCCAATCAAAGCCCGGGCCGAGCAAACAAGCTATTAATCATTAGCATCCTCGAGTGGAGGAGGAGGAGGGCAGGAGGAGACAGGGGGGGGCTTTGGGTTCAAATATGACCCGCCCACTCCAGAGGGGATTATCTTTTTAATAAGTCAGGGGATGAATTATGGAAATGAGCATCGGGAAAGTCAAATGCATAAACAAGCGGACGGCATCTGTTCGCTAACGAAACTCTCTATTGTCCCTCTTCACTCACGGTGACGCCAATTAGATGATTAGTCGGTGATTGAAACGATTCGGTGCGATGCCGGGGAGAGGGAGCGTGCACGTCGGGATAGGTCAGGAGGAATTTACCCCGGGATCGGGATCAGGGAACGTCAGCGTTCGGGGCTCCATGGAGCCGAAGTGCGACGTCGTCTGCAGGATGTGGAGGAAATAAACGACATCGGAGACACGAAGCGGCGTCCTCGTCGATAATTCCAGAGGCCGGGAAGCCGCTCGGGGCTCTTCAGCCATTTCTGAAACGTTTCAATTTTTAAGTTTCACTATCATTGTTTTATAGACATCAGCGTTTCCTCTGCCTGTTTGCTCAGCGACGAGATAAAGACGAGAGGCGCGGCGGCACCAACCGCCCCTTCCCGTTCCCGTCTTCTAATTGGCCCTGAAGACTTGACTGTCCTTCAGCTAATCTTCTGCCACCGGCCCAGGTGGCCGGGTCAGACTCTGACCCCGGCAGATAACGATCACGTTCGCGGCTACGAGCCGGATGCGGCTTTCTGTTTATGAATGAACAAACAGGAAAATGACTTTACTGCTGACGTTGGACTTCCTGTCCTGGTTGATCCTGGGAAACCTTTAATCTTGTACCATTTATTCAGTAAACAAACAAACAAACAAACGCATGCACCTGCAACCGCTTCCGTGTGTTGCCTTGGAGATGAAAGCTGCGTCCCAATCCAGGGGCGGCGCCCTCAAGAGTGGGACAAGCCTCCTTTAAAAGCAGCCTTCCTTATTTGGGCATGTTTCCTTAGACCTGGTTTATCTTGCAGGATCTAGCGATGCTACTAGAGGTGCATAGCTAGCAAAAGAAGCTAACAGAGGACCGACGTTCTCCTCTCCACCGGGGACATTTCACAGTGGACCCCCCCCCCCCCATGCCCTCATCGGTAGCATCACTCTGCGCGTGCCGCCATGCTTTCGGCCCAGCAGCAGCTGCACCCGTGTGATATATGGGTTTCATTTGTTTCGCCGTCCCTGAAGCCACGCGCCACGTGTCCCCTCAGCCAACTGGCAGGGCGCCTGGCGAAGATGCAAACGGATGATAGCGAGCGCTATCTGCAGTCGCCGTTCGGCGTTAGGATGTCTGCGGCGCCGCCTCTGGCTGCTGCAGACGAACGTACAGACTGTGGCATGCAAAGAATGAAGCCTCGGGCGCAGGCAGTCTCTGCATCGCACCCGGCCGCACGGAGACGGAGCCGGCAGATGAGGCGTGGCGTTTGTGATGCGGCATGCAGAATTCCAACCAGAGGCAGCAGGAAAAGTCTGAGGAACGGTAAACAATCAAGATCAGAGGCTTCTTCGCGTTCTGTTGTAACTTTTGTGTGCGTCTTTTACACGTAAGAGCAGGAGAACCTCCTCAGCCTGGGACGAGATGGAGTAAAGACTCCCTGGTTGGCTTTCTAGTCAAAGTTTTCCTTCAAAACAAGAGATAATGTTAATGACCAACAGTTGTGCTAATTGCGCTAATTAAGTAAAATAAGGAAACTCATTTATATCCGCCCACTTTTAGGGCCCTACAAAGGTCGCGTGGGTACAAAGGTAACTCCAACAAGGTAAGAACGGCGCTACCAAGGTCAGTTTGGCCGTTCATTTGCTAACTTATCAGTGCAAATCCAATAAAGATCAAATCTCAATCATGTGCTCAGGCAAGGTAATTCCAAGAAAAATGTCCCTCCGGGGACCAATAAAAATCTATCTATCTATCATCTTCTGGATTGCCGTCACATGATGAGTCCACGTGTTTTGCCACACGGAGCTGACAGGTGCGGCGTCGTCTGAAGGTCGCCGTTGTGTTTTTGTTTTCCCACAACACTCGAGCGATGACGCCGCCGCCTCGACGTTGGCCTTGAACTCGCAGACACATTCCAGGGATGTGGGTGAAACGACATATCGTACAATCGGATCATCGTCGTCAGGTATCATGGGCGATAGCGTAAAATAAAGAGTCGCGTTAAGGATGAGACAAGAATTTAGTTTGATTGTGTCAAAAAAAACAAAGTCTAAACTTTGTTTTTTCCGTCTGCATCTCTGCAATTCCTCTCATTCCTCCTGTCATCCTCCTCTGCCCCCCCCCCAGCGAAGGGGACAGCTGCTTATCCCTGATAAATGCCTGGCATTTGGCGGCGAGAGGAGGGAGAGATGAGATGGAAGACGGAGGAGAGGGGAGGTCG